>NC_139952.1:23848835-23946335 GCF_963454915.1 Gymnoscopelus microlampas
GTGCATGCATGCCCAACGGCTCCTGACAAGGCCCAGCCTACATTAGCGTTCTGGCTGCGCCACTGGATTAGTTATTTTCGGCTAAGAGATTTGTTGTACAGGAAACAAAAGGTGTGGGTCAAGGATAGAATCCTGTTGGACCCAGGTCAATAAAGTATATAGGATGTAAGTCGTTAAATAGCCTTACTCTTTTCCTTTTATTTTCCAATAATCTGAACCTTGTAAATACGCGTGTGTGTATGTGTATGTGTATGTGTATGTGTATGTGTGTGTGTGTGCGTGCGTGCGTGTGTGTGTGTGTGTATATATACTAGGGATGGGTATGAAAAGTCAACTATAGTCAAGTAGCCAATGTGGAACACTGACCACGAGCTGACAGTTATGCAGCTATAAGCACCTTGCAACACTTTGTGGTATTGGTGATATTGATTGCAAGTGCAGCGGAGACAGAGCAAAGCCAAATTGTATTTTTCCTGAATTTGACCTGAGAAACTCATACCTCAATGTCCTTGCTAAGCAGTAATTGGTGAAATCATACCTCAGTTCAAGGCCAGAGTGTTCCACATGGTCCACAGCACACACCTATCCCCTGAACATGTGGATGTGCTTGCATTCTTTTATAAAAAATGTAAACATGGCATGGTGGGGCGGCCTGATAGCTGAATGGTTATAGGGCTCATACTGTACCACATGGGCGCAAACTGCCTTCTACAATGTGTACCCAGTTTGACACCCGGCCGGCCAGACTGTTTCCTATAAGTCTTTCCCCTGCTCTCTGTCTGCAGTCTCTCTTTTCACTATGTCTCTCTGATTAAAGAATAAAAGAAAACACCAAAAGAAAGCAGAATAGCAGATCGTGATGCGTTGTGAGCTTGTAGATCATCTATTTTCACTAGTTTGGAGATTTCTCTTCTTGGTCTCGAACTAAAAAGTTTGGGAACCACTTCTATATAGACTACATACATACAGAGGTGTTCCTTCCTCTGGGTTCAGAGACAGGTCAGGGTCTTTCACACCTGAGCTGTGTAATCTAGGGCTCCATCCACTACAAGCTCCTTCGCAGCACTCATTTATGTGACAGTATTATAATGTGTCATATAATCTCACGAGACATGTGCCACTTAGTCGGCAAGATACGAAAATAATCACATTAATTCATATTGTAGAATAACTACGGTCAAATAGTGGACAGGACGTCGAAAATATGGAGTTAAAGTTGGTACTTTATATAGGAAAAAAAAAGATGATACAAATGGTACAAAACAACGCTCTTATAGACGGGTTAGCTTTTAGCCTTCATTCATTCGATCCACGCAGCTAGTATTGCTCAATAGCACTGGCACAACAACACTGACCCGGAATCTAATAACATCCGGTTCACCGCTAAGCCTTGTGGGACATGCAGTTTTTACTTAACCCCTTGTTAGGTATACAACTAGAAAAGTAACAATTCAGTGTTTCTCAAATAAACAACATCAATAACTCTATTAAATGAAATCTTTCCTTTTTAACTCTGCTTTTAACTGAATATAATACTTTATGAATTTAGCAGCAGTTAAATCAATCATGCAAATTAACTGTAACCCATTAAGTTACAACATCCTCCCCCCATGAATTATTGTTCATTATATCTCAAGACAGTACAGTAACTGAATAGGTCTTCTTAGCAAAGTCCCTGAGGGAGTGCGGACTATGCACGACCTGACAAGTCCATCTCGGCCTGTAAACAGTTCTGTGATTCTTCCCAGTTTCCAGGTTTGTCGGGGGGTATTATCTTCTCCAATGAGTACAACGTCACCCACTTTCAGTGGGGTGGGCGTCGGTGTGTCACAGCGGTGTGCTGACTTCAAGTCCAGCAGGTAATCCTTACGCCAGGCGCTCCAGAAGCTGGTTGTGAGTCTCTGCCTGTACTTCCATCTTCTTGTGATCTCTGCCTTGTTGGCAGTTGGGTGCTGTGTGTCAGCAGGGAAGGGCTTTGGTGGCAGAGAGGTCAGTCGTTTTCCCACCAGAAAGTGGGCTGGGGTCAGTGGCTGTGGCTCATCCACTTCGTTGTGCACGAATGTCAGAGGCCTAGAGTTTATGATAGCCTCCACCTCTGTCAGTACTGTGCACATCTCTTCAAAGTTGAGTGAAGCTCTCCCAAGAACTTTCTTCAGGCATGTTTTTACTGATCGGACGAGTCTCTCCCAGAATCCGCCCCACCAGGCTGCTCGCTCTGCGATGAACTTCCAGGTGATGCCTCGTTCTGAGAAGAACTCTAACAGCTGGGGTTCTTTGATAGCTTTCCACAGCTCTTTCAGGTCCTGATCAGCTCTCTTGAATGTTCTAGCATTGTCTGAGTAGATTATTTTGCATAATCCTCTTCTTGATATGAATCTTTTCAGCGCTAACAGGAATGTCTCTGTTGACTGATCTGAGACCAGTTCCAGGTGCACTGCTCTGGTTACAGCACAGGTGAATAGCGCGATGTATGACTTCTTCACAGAATCATCTGCCTTCACATAAAGCGGCCCTGCAAAATCCACACCTGTGACTTCGAATGGTGGGGATTCAGTTATTCTGTCTTTGGGCAAGGGCGCAGTGATTTGCTTTCCGGCTTTTGCCTTGAATCTTTTGCAAACTGTGCAGCTTGTCACAGTCCTCTTGACTAGCTGCCTGGCACGTAGGATCCAGTATCTCTCTCTCACTTGAACGAGAGTGTCTCTCACTCCTGAGTGCATCACTTTTTCATGACATGACTGTATCATCAGTTCTGAATATCTGTGTTTATTGGGCATAATCCATGGGTGCTGCTCTCTGAATGTGAAATCAGACTGCTGCAGCCTTCCTCCCACACTGAGCAGCTCGTGTTCATCCAGGAAAGGTTTGAGTTCTTTGATCTTGCAGTCATTGTTCAGGCCTTTTCCTGCCTTCAGTTGTTTTATCTCCTGGCTGAAACTCTGTTGTTGTGTTGTCTTTATCCAGTACTTTTCTGCCTCGAAGAGCTCGTCAGCAGTCAGTTCTCCTCTTTTCTTTGTTTTTGTTTGAGAATTGGCTATGAATCTCTTTATCCAGGCTGTCACTCTGAGGACTCTTTTCAGCTTGCTGTATCGTTCCAATTCCAACACTGGTTCAGTGGGGTCTGTGTCATTTGCAGCGAGCTGTACAGTGATCTGTTGACTGGACTTTAGTTCTGCATTCACCTTGTCTGGAACATTGTCATTTTCAGTCTCCTCTGACTGATCAGGTGATGTCAGAACGCTGGGCCCGTTCCACCATAGCTGGTTCTGTATCAGGCTTTCAACACTTTCTCCTCTTGTGGGAAGGTCAGCTGGATTTATCTTCCCTGCGATGTGTGACCATGTCTCAGGGTTGGTCAGTGACTGGATCTCTGTCACTCTATTTGCGACAAACTGTTTCCACTTCTGAGCTGAGCTGCAAATCCAATGCAGTGTAATCATAGAGTCTGTCCACATTCTTATTTGGTTTGGTTCCAGTTTTAGAGTTGTCATCAAGTTGTTGGCTAGTCTCGCTCCAATCACAGCTCCCATGAGCTCCAGGCGTGGCAGTGTCATTTTCTTGAGAGGGGCCACCCTGGATTTGGATGCGACTAGGCTCATCGTAGGTTCTCCGTCTGGTGATTCACCTTGCAGGTAGGCTGCCGCACTGTAGGCTCTTTCACTTGCGTCGCAGAACACATGTAGTGTCAGGGCATGTTTGTTTTCTGGTTGCATGTCTGTTCGATACCACCTTGGTATGGCGAGCTGGTGTAGCTTGGGTAGTTCGGAACACCAGCGTTGCCATTCTCGAGTCAGGTCAGGTGGTAGCTCTTCATCCCAGGAGAGTCCTCTCTCCCACATTTCTTGAAACATGCACTTAATTCTGATTGTGAAAGGTGTCAGGAACCCGAGTGGGTCATAGATGCGTGCAGCTGACTGCAGAACACTTCTCTTGGTGTTCTTCTTTTCTTTTAGTATGTTCAATAGCGGTCTGAGGTCAAAGGTGAAGTCATCAGTTTCTGGTCTCCACACTAGGCCTAACACTTTGAGCACTGCTCCGTGTGTCTCTGGTGCCAGTGTGTGGTTTGTTGTGCCCTCCTCCCATTTCTTCTCCAGCTCATGAGAGTTGGTCATCCACTTGCAGAGGTCCATGCCTGCTGTTGACAGTATTTGTTTAGCAGTGGTTGTCACATGGTAGGCCTCTTCAACACTGTGTGAGCTAGCAATGAAATCATCCACGTAAAGTGACTCTCTTAATGTCTCTACAACCTGTGGTTGTTCTGTTTCATATTGTTTCAGGTGCTTTCTGATTGTAGCTGCGAGTAGGAATGGACTTGGGGAGGCCCCAAACACCACTCTGGTCATCCGCAGCACACGCAGCTCTCCATCCTCTTCTCCACTTGGTGGGCCTGTGAGCCACAGGAATCTCACTGCATCTCTGTCTCTCTCCACTATGGAGATCTGCAGGAAAGCCTTCTTTATGTCAGCCATGAAGGCTATTTCATGTTTTCTGAATTTTATGAGGACACTGAGGAGATCTGGATTCAGGTTTGGTCCTGTGAGCAGACAGTCATTGAGGGATGGGCGGCCATCTTCATGAGACGACGCATCAAACACCACTCTCAGTTTTGTGGTCACTTTGTCTTCTCTGAGTACTGCGTGGTGAGGTAAGTAGTATTTCACATGGTCTTCACTTGCGTTGTCTTCTGGCACATCCTCTGCAATGTTCTGCTGTAGATAGTCCTCCACTACTTCATTGTATCTGCTGTAGAATGTGACATCTTTCTTTAGTCTTCTCTTCAGACCAACTCTGTAGTTGTCTTGGAGCTCTGCTCTTTCTGGTTTCCATGGCAACTCCACATGGTATCGTCCTTCTTTGAAAGTTGTTGTTCTCTCGAACATCTGCAGAGCCTCTTCTTCTGCTGGGTTCTGTGTGTTTTCACTTGTGATACCCAGAGACTCAATTTCCCAGAATGCACGTAGTTGCTTGGAGACAAGCGTGTCCTCTTCAAGTGGAATGAACATGCAGGTTGCCTCTGCGACACTTGACATGGACACTGGTCCCTGCACAGACCATCCGAATGTGCTCTCCAGTGCAACTAATGTCTCTGTCAGTCTCTCCACCCTTCCTGAGACTATTTGCCAGTAGTAGTCTGCTCCTATCAGGACAGAGAGCTCAGGATCATCATCATTACCTGGGAAGTCTGCTAGTTGTAGTCCCTTTTTCTTGAGCTCATGTTGAATCTGGTCACCAGGAACTTTCATCACAGCTGAGCACACCTGTGGGGTTTCTATGGCCTCAATTTCAATTCTCTGCTGGTTGTCCCAGACATTCTCCAAGATGACTCTCACTGTGTTGCGTTGTGACATTGTGGGAACAGAGGAGCCAAACGTGTGAAGAGTGAGTGTCTCTTGTCTTATTACTGGTAATTTCAGGCTCTTCACAAGGTTTTCATGGATGAAGCTTCTCTGACTCCCTCCATCGAGTAAGCAGCGAGCTATTTTTCTGCCTAATGGGCCTGTCACCCATGCCTTAGCAGTTTGTAGCAGCACAGTGTTCTGTCCATCTGGTTTCATCTTTGCTGAGTGAGGAATGACTGAGGACACAACAGCCTCTCCTGTCACAGTGGGGGGCTGCACCTCACTTTTCTCACCGGTGCACACAGCAATGTGATGCCTCCTTCCACATTTTTCACATGAAGCATCCTTCACTTTGCATGACTTTGCAATGTGTTTCTGTCCCAGACACACAAAACATCTTCCCATTTTCTTGATCTTTTCTTTGCGTTCTGGAATGCTGTTATTGGGGCAATTTTCAGATTTGTGTTCTGCACTGTCACAGAATAAACAGTTGTGTGTCTTCTGGCTGGCTGTGTGCAGTGCAGCAGCAGATTGCATGCTGGGTCTGTTTTTAGTGTCATTGAATGAGCATGACTGCTTCCATGGTTTGCTTTCTGGTTTCTGTTCTTTCTGGGTGTATGACGTTGTCATTTGCAGTGCTCTTTCCCTGCTCTGAACCTCCTTCTGTAGGAATTTGACAATTTCATCAACCTTCCATTCATCATCATTTCCCCTCTGACGGCTATATTCAAGAGCTATGTCATCTGGAATCATCTTCATTAAAATTGGGCATAGTAGGCTCCCATATGTGTCTGACACTACACCCAGTGACTCCAAACTCCTAATTTGAATCTCACATTCATCATATAGCTGCCTTAATGCATGCACATCAGAGGATTTCTTCACAGGAGTTAGATTCAGCAGCCTTGTCATGTGAGCACTGATAACCAGATCTTTCCTTCCAAATCTGCTTTGCAGTAACGTGATAGCACTGTCATAATTAGCATCAGAAAGCATCAGTCCTGCTACTGCCTTTGCAGCTGGTCCTGTGAGATACGTTTTCAGGTAGGTAAACTTCTCACGTTTGCACAGTGCATCATTCGTGTGAATAGCAGTCTCATACTGGCTCCAAAACTCCTGCCATCTACTGACATCTCCATTGTATTTATCAATGATCAACTTCGGTAGCTTCACAGACTGTCTGTGTGCTAATGAGTTAGCTGAGTTAGCGTCGCTCACCCTTTGCTGCGTTGGTGCTTGGAGCTGCTGGCTTTGATCCGCCATTTTCTTCACCATGCGCTGAGCGCGGCTCTTATACGAGATGACACGTTGCTTGTAATCCTCCGTTGTTTCAATCTCGTTCTCCAAGTCATCCAACGCGGTTAGCTGTTCAATTCCATTGTCCAGCTCAAATAGACTGTCCTCCTTCGCGGACAACATGTCCAATAAAGTGTTCAAGTTCTCAATGTCCGGATCTGGCTTCGTTATTTCTCCGTCTATCTGGTTCAAAAGACGTGTAGTACTACCTCGGATTGTACCCCGTTTTCTTCTCATTCTTTCCATATCTGTCCTACGTTCCTCTTCTGTCTTTTTAGCAGCGGCTGCAGCTGCTGCTGCGAGTTCTCTCTCGCTCATAATCCCCGGGTTTCGGCACCAAAAAATGTAGAATAACTACGGTCAAATAGTGGACAGGACGTCGAAAATATGGAGTTAAAGTTGGTACTTTATATAGGAAAAAAAAAGATGATACAAATGGTACAAAACAACGCTCTTATAGACGGGTTAGCTTTTAGCCTTCATTCATTCGATCCACGCAGCTAGTATTGCTCAATAGCACTGGCACAACAACACTGACCCGGAATCTAATAACATCCGGTTCACCGCTAAGCCTTGTGGGACATGCAGTTTTTACTTAACCCCTTGTTAGGTATACAACTAGAAAAGTAACAATTCAGTGTTTCTCAAATAAACAACATCAATAACTCTATTAAATGAAATCTTTCCTTTTTAACTCTGCTTTTAACTGAATATAATACTTTATGAATTTAGCAGCAGTTAAATCAATCATGCAAATTAACTGTAACCCATTAAGTTACAACACATATAGTTGTACTATTATTAAGCACAGACTGATGCACAGGGAAAAAAACACATACACACATACAGGTTCAAGGTTCAAGGTGTCTTTATTGTTGCATCTTGTGTACAGGAACATAAGAGTTCTGGCTCAGATATTGTAACATCATCATCATCATCATCATCATCATTGTTACATTATGTACAAGAAGAAGGAAAATCATAAAAAAGGAATAATCGAGCTGCAGTATCGCATAATGCATTCAGACTGATTTTGTCCTGTATTGGTTGAAATATGGATGGATAAACACAGTTGCTCTCTCTCTCTCTCTCTCTCTCTCTCTCTCTCTCTCTCTCTCTCTCTCTCTCTCTCTCTCTCGCTCATATACACACACACTCTCTCTCACACACACGCACATGCACACATGCACACGTGCACACAAGCGCGCACACAATTATGTACACAGGTCACGTCTATGCCTGAGCCTCTAAATAACACAGTATACTCTAAACAGAATAATTCATCAGTTGCAGTGTGTTGTAAAAGCATTGCATGTTGTTGACAGAAGCGTGTGATAGAAAGTGAAGGGCATACACAATACACACTGCATGCAGCACACAGCACAAAATAGGGACTAAAAGCATTCTGAAAAGTTGCACAATTGCACATCTACAAGCTCACAACGTGTCGCAGTTGTGAGCTTGTAGATCGGCTATTTTCAAATATGTATATGTAATATGTATGAAATAGGGCTAAAGTGGTTAATGTATGTTTCATAATGTCATCATTTATATCTAAAAAGTAACTACTGGTATACCACTGATGTGCGTGCGTGCGTGCGTGCGTGCGTGCGTGCGTGAAAGAGAGAGAGTGTTATACAAACTCTTATATACGACGCACGGTCAAAAAAGTTTTGTGTGTTGCTTGGATGATTGTGCCTGTGAGATACGAGTGCCCATTAGATGTGGTTATGTATGTGCGGGCGTGCATGCGTGTATGTGTTGTGTCCTCTGTGAGAAGGTTTAAACATTCCTTTGTTAAGCCTCCCATGTTCAAACGACGAAGCAAAATACACCAGATGTCTTCATTGATTGTTAATCGCTGAGCGCAGTAGGGAATGACCGTTTTGGAAGTGGGGCTTTGGAAGTACTTCTGACGACAGTTTGGTGGCAGCATTCCTTGTCTCACAGCTTGGATATAAATGTAGAATGCTTGTATTTTGTATTTGACAGCCTGACAGAAAGGCCAACGAAAGAGGATAATGTCCTGGCAGAGTACTGTTCTGTCTCTGCTATCATTGATATTTTACTACATTTGGAGAAGACTCTGCAACTTGTATCCTTAGTTTTATTATAGAACAAATATTTGTTTATTATAGATGTTAAAACATATTCAAAATCTAAAGCCCAATTTTTACTTTGTCCCACAGCAGTGTCATTCCCTGAAAATAACATATTTTGAAGCTAACAAACAATGCGTTGTTTCATGTTGTTAGCCTAGCGGTTTTATTATTTTTGACTTTTGTAAATGTGGTGAATGAGGGTGAGAGAGAGAGGAAGAGAGAAAGAGAGCATTGAAACGGAGGCTGGCGGTTCAATTGCAGTGGCACCGAACACTCCAGGGACTATTTACCCAGGAGCAGCTCAATGGCCCTGGCCCCAATCAGCCCTCTGCCAGCCGGCATGCGTCTCCTCCAGCATTCCCTGATCCATGGAGAGAGTCAGAGACAGAGAGAGAGACAGAGAGCGAGAGAGAGAAGAGAGGAGTATGCCTGGGCGGCAGACTTCTTGGAATTGATTTGGCTAAGTGGCCATTTATTTTAATTAGCTAATGAATAAACTGGTTGTATGGAAGTGGAACCAGAGTCATTTGACTTGATCACGTTTAGAGAACAAGCCACACAGCCAACTGTACTGGAGAGCGGTTCTCTTTGTCAAAACAAGTCTAAGCAAGTAACCGGTTACCTTTATAATGAGGCACAGCAAATATGGAGAAATTTGAAATTAGCTAAAAAGTAACAAGAGAGAGGTGTTAGCCAGGGATGTTATTGTACATTGTTCAACTAGTATGCCATTAAACACATATCTTGTTTTCCTTCTTTTTTATACATTCTTTAACTACTTTTTTGAGTAACGGTTTACGTGTTTAGAAAGCTGGAAGGTATTCAAGAGGGTATTCTGTAAATATGTATTTAGCTGCTATTGGTGTCGTTACCGATAATGTTTTGTATGTCTTGTCGATGAATTGAGTACAGTCAATGAACCATAATGGAAACAAGGCCCCCGCGGCTTCAGAGCTGTTTTGACTGTACTGAACGTTTTATAAAGATATTTTTTATTTTTATTACACACCCCTCGTGTTACCATACTTGTACAGTTAACTCTAGATGATTGAGTCTCTGGTGATTTGTTCTCCTGGCATACTCTTTGTTCCTGTCATTGTGCTTTCTTCTGCCATACCAGGTCCCTTTTCACTTCTCGCTTTTCAGCCCATGAATATTTTATCAGCGTAACGCCGGAAATCTTATTGCCGTGAATCGGAACGCAGGGAACCGTTTCTGTTCAAGGAGTGAGTCATCCCTCTCAATCAATGGGCAGGTGGTATTACCACCGTGACCAATGTACAAAGCCCTTACAGCAGATTAAGATACGCATCAATGCCTCAGATAACACAGAGGCCATTCCAACCGGCCATGACAGCCACATATGAACCATAGAACGTCAGGAAGCTGAAGAGCCTGCAGGGTCTATGATCCCACTGGACACAATGGCTACTGTAGGTTCAACATCTGCTCCCTTCAGTGGTGGAAAAAGTACTCACATGTTTTACTTAAGTAAAAGTATCAATACTGCAATGTAAAAAAGTGTACTTGAGTAAAAGTACAAAAGTATTGGTAGCAAAATGTACTTAAAGTCCAAAAGCAGCAAAAGTACACATTATGCAGAATGTCCCGTTTCACAAGGTATCATACGTGTAAAATGTTTTAAAAGGTTTAGAAAATATCAGATTTACAAGCTCACAACACATCGCTATGTGATGCGTTGTGAGCTTGTAGATCTGCCATTTTCAAATAGCCAAAGTTTAAGTGAGTCAATGGCTCTTTCAGTTATTGGAAAGATCCATGCAAGGACCAAGTTCCTAGCTAGGATAGCCAAATTCCTTGATAAATCCACCATGAGGACACTGGCATCAGCATTAGTCCAATGCCATTTTGATTACACCTGCCTAACATGGTACAGTGGCATATCTAAAAAAACAAAAGACAAACTACAGACGGCACAAAATAAATTAATGAGGGTAGTCCTTTATCTCTACCCAAGAAGCCACATTGGCCAAAACCAGTTTAAAGAATTAAATTGGCTCCCCGTAGAAGACAGAATAAAACAACTGAGACTTATAATGGTCTATAACATTTTAAAAGACCAATGTCCAAATTATTTTAAAAGTTATTTTCAGAGCGTTAGTGATTACCATAGTGTGAATACA
The DNA here is from genome assembly GCF_963454915.1 of Gymnoscopelus microlampas. Classification (NCBI taxonomy): domain Eukaryota; kingdom Metazoa; phylum Chordata; class Actinopteri; order Myctophiformes; family Myctophidae; genus Gymnoscopelus; species Gymnoscopelus microlampas. The sequence goes on from NC_139952.1 coordinate 23,859,717, forward strand.
AGGGCCAGTGTAGCAGATCTTAAACCACCAAAATCAAAAAACAAGGTAGGAAAAAGCTCATTCCAATACACAGGGGCGGAGGAATGGAATAAAATCCCACACGAAATAAAATTTGCACAGTCACTAAACAGTTTTAAAAAGACGTTGAAACATTGGCTGATGGGCAAGTTAATTTAGAGTCAGGGACCTTATTGGTCAGCGTTGGTCTTTTGCGGTTTGTTGTATGACTGGTATTGGATGTGATAAATGTAATGTTCTATTTATTTATTTATTTTATTGGTTATTGAAGAATGTCTATGTGTTGAGTGCTTGTTGCAATGATTTTATTTTAGTTAAGGTAAAATGACAAATGTGTTGATAGTTAGAAAACATGATGTAATCACTTATGTGGGACCTCAACGGAAATAAGTCCTTGGACTTTTTGTGATATCCTGATATATATACTGTACTATAATTTGTACCAGAATTTATCGAATAAAATCAAATCAAATCAAATCAAGTAGGGCTGAACTGATTAATGTATGTTTAGTAATAATAATTCAAATCTACAAAGTAACTAGTAACTAAAGTTTAAAAATAATTGTTGAGTAGTAAAAGTACAATATTTGCCTCTGAGATGTAGTGGAGTAGAAGTAAAAGTATTGAAAATTGTGAATACTCAAGTAAAGTAAAAGTACCTCAAAATTGTACTTAAGTACAGTACTTGAGTAAATGTAATTAGTTACTTTCCACCACTGACTGTAGGTTCAACATCTGCTCCCTTCACATAGCCTAGTTAAGCCTGTCACAATTATTACATACATACATTATCACAATTATTAGTTTGCATTAAAACATCATAATTGTTTCCATATTGAAACATTTTCATACATTTTTTAATATTTTCAAAACATTGTGGAAATAGCAGATCTACAAGCTCACAACGCATCACATTGTGACATGTAATACAAACAATATATAATTTGTATGACAAAATGGTCAAGTAAAATGTTGTGATCGTAACAGCCCTATAGTTACAGTATTCTGTAATCCAAGCGTCACAGGCTTGATTCTGAGCCAAATGTCTAAGCAAAGCAATGATTAATGCATATAAACACTCTCACTTTCAGTGTCTCTGGATAACAGGGTCAGCTAAATAACTGAGAAATGTGTCAATGGACATTACTGTTAAACTGGCACCAGAGGATGTGAAGGAGCTGGTGGAAAGTCCCAGAAAGGAACAGAAAGTCTTGCTGCATGGTTGAGTGTACCAGCCCCCAGATGCAGCGCTTATTCTAATATTAATTATTCCAATATATATTCTAATGGACTGCCTGGCTCAGATGGTACTGAGAACTGGAGATTACCAGGATTGAATAGGTGATTTAGGGAAGTGCTGGTGGGGGAGGAATTAAGACTTACAAGTATATGTGAGCAATATTATTGATTCTGTTTTGCATACCCTTCATGTTCATTAGATTAATCAATCATAATGTTTATAAGACACAGAGTTGGCAGGGCTTTTCTGTGCAACTGAAAACTCTTTCAGACAGTCAGCCAAATTAATTTGTGGAGGCTTGAATCCTCCTAGCCTATACATCTTACAAACGTTTATTCAGTCTTACTGTAGTTTGGGAATTGCGTTCCTTTTACAATGGTCCAGTGATATGCATTTTGAGCAAAGCCTACATATCACCAATGATGTGCTAACATGAGCTTTTTGTGCTAACGTGATTAATGTTGCCTATGGAACCTGGCCTGGCTTGTCGTTTGCTATAGCCTATGTTGCATACGCTGAGCTTTGGTTGTCGTAGCAGGGTTAGCTGAGCTGTAAATGGCCTACTTCAGTGGGGACAGAGATACTGAGATACATAGGGACGGATAGAGACAGACAGAGATGTTGACAAACCTAGACGGCTAGAGCCTTGCGGCATTACGGCGCAAAAACAAAACAGGTTTGTAGATCAAGGCACACTGATCAAGGCAGAGAAGTCAAGACAGGCATCATTGCAACGGTTTGTGTGGGCCTTTTAGCATAGAATTTTAGACGGCTCTTTCCCTTTCATATGTCAGGTAGTGCAGTATGTGTCATACAAGACACTTGGAACATCTTGCACTGTCATTTACTTGACATCTGGAAAAATAAATCACAGAAGCCAGAAGTTTGGCAGTGTTGGCCATACAGTTTTTTTTTTGTTTTGCTGGGTAATTTAATATCTTTCTTAATAAATATAGAGCATCATTGATAAAACATTATAAATAAATTGGCCATTGCAGATGTAATCCTTAGAACATGCACACTTGTGTCTATATGATAGAGAATGATATTCTAGCATGGAAGCAGAATGATGAATGCTTCCATGCTAGAAACCATTTGACAGACAGTATGTCAGTGTGGAGCTTAAAGATACAGCAGTAATTGCTAAAACAATGACACACAGGATTCAAAACAAGACAAAGTAGGACTGTGTTCCTGCCTTCATATCGGCAGTTTTCTGCAAGCCAGCCGCGAATCAAGCTTTATTAGGAGAAAAAAAAAGGGGGGGGGGGCAGGAGGGAATTGGAGAAGCTTAAAGAGAGAGGGAACAGGGAGACAGACTGCAAAGAGCAGATGGTTTCAGTGTTGTCGCCTGAAGCACTATGTCCATCACAGATCCTCACTACATGGAGAGAGAGAGAGAGAGAGAGAGAGAGAGAGAGAGAGAGAGAGAGAGAGAGAGAGAGAGAGAGAGAGAGAGAGAGAGAGAGAGAGAGAGAGAGAGAGAGAGAGAGAGAGAGAGAGAGAGAGAGAGAGAGCAATAGAAGAGAGAATGAGATAGTGGTGGCAAAGAGAGCATGAGTGAGACAGAAGGAGAGAGAATGAAAAAAAAGAGGAAAGACAATCTATTCTGTCACTGCTCATTTGCATACAATTTGCACATTTTCTCAATGTTTTTGTCGCCAAGTTGCGGCGATCACGTCGCCATGTTGCTTAGTGTAGCCCAGTGACCTTGTGTCGCTTGTTGTCGCTGTCGATATGAGCACACGCACGCACGAGCACATACAGTAGGTTGGCTAAATGAATAGTGTCTGATGGATGGGTGTGTAGTCCTGCCATCTGCTACGACAGAGAGACAGAGAGACTGGAGGACTCATGGTTCACTGAGTTTCAAGCCCATCACAGCATTCAGCTCACCTTCCGTACGCTCTGCTGACACCTGGAAAGTGTTTGACACACACACACACACACACACACACACACACACACACACACACACACACACACACACACACACACACACACACACACACACACACAGTCACACAGTCACACAGTCACTCATACTCGATATTGATTGCTTCAGTCTCTTCTTTTCAACTTCATGTCTGAGCTCAGGTGAGTGAAACTCCAGTTTGTGAGGTTTCTCTCTGCTTGAAACTAATGAGCAGTCTCTCTTTTGGTCTCTCTCCTCTGTCTGTATGTGTACACTCACACTCACATAGCCACACTCTTGTTGATCTACCTGTCTTGCGCAAGATGAGAGAGAGAGAGTGAGAGAGAAAGGGTTCCTAGATCCCACAATATTTTGGAACGCAATAAATAGTTATCTGATTTTTTTTATTAATGTTAAAATCCATATATAAATACATTTCCGGTACATTTCCGGTGCCTGCGTCGTTTAGGTGTGAGTGTTTGGGGCAGAGAAGTTGTAAAAAATCAACACATTCTGTTTATGGAATGTTTACCAGTGAAAGATTATATAAAACATAACCTTTGTTTAATCGAAAAAGTTGCACAGTATTAACTTTAAGAAGAGGGAGGTAGAGAGAGATTGTGTTACTGAGTAGCAATGTCCAGAGAGGTGGAGATTGCATTTGAGAGAAGGTGAACAAGGCATCTCTGTGTTCCATCTTCATTTTGCGCGGCGCTGTCAGGTGTGCGTTCGAGCCCCTCTGTGAGCGATGACTCATGCCCCGGAAGATGGCTGAAGCTCCCCACACTACAGGCACCGGCCAATCAGCCGGCTTGTCTGCAAATTACAGCTCAACACGGTCACACAAACACATTTTTAGGTGCACGCATGCACACACACACACCTACAGATGTATGCACACAGAAATGACGGGAGGCCATTTAGAACTGCGTGCGTGCGTGCGTGCGTGCGTGTGTGTGTGCATCTGTGTGTGTTTTTCTGACAGAAATAGGCCAGATTTGGCGACAGATGTTGGACATGAAACAAGTTGATTGGGATCAGCTTGTCAAATTGGGAGCAAAATTGGTGTCCCCAATGAGATTTTACTGAAGATTGGGTTAGCATTAGGGGGATATGGAGTGAATTTAGTGTGTGTGTGTGTGTGTGTGTGTGTGTGTGTGTGTGTGTGTGTGTGTGTGTGTGTGTGTGTGTGTGTGTGTGTGTGTGTGTGTGTGAGAGAGATATGTGATGCAGCATTAGATTGACACCTCTGCCTGTCTGTCTTGCACCTTTTACTGTATGACACATGCCTTAACCTTTCCCATCGCTGCTGTGTACCAGCTGTGGTGGGGAGGTGTGCACAAGTGCGTGTGTGCATGACATAATGTGTGAGAATGTAGTGTGTGTTGCACAAGTACAGTGTGTGTGCCTGCGTGTGTGGCGGTTTTCACCTTGTTTGTGTTTTTGTTAGTGCACAGTGATACCATCTGTGTGTGTGTGTGTGTGTGTGTGTGTGTGTGTGTGTGTGTGTGTGTGTGTGTGTGTGTGTGTGTGTGTGAGTAATATTGCACATTTTATTTCAAGTTTTTTTTTAAATAGCAGATTTATAAGCCTGATGTGACACATTGTGATCTTGTAGATCAGCTATTTTCAAATAGACAATGTATACAGTATATAGGTTTAAAGTGCTCGCATGGCCTAATAGTCGCTTCTTTTGGGCTTGTTTTCCTAGACCTGCTTATTTCTCTCGCAAAACGCTGACTGTAAGTGACAGTCCCTTTTAGGACAGACAGGCATGATTCGAGGCTCTGTGCTCGTTAGCCGTCGTCTCCCCACGTAGTCCCGGCGACTGATCCATAACTACACGTATGACCTCCAAATACAAAGCATGTCCTCCTCTCATCACGCCTCCGTGTTCTTTCGGATTGGAGCTTTGAACTTTTCAAGTACAACTCCCTCTCATCAGCATGTGACCTTGTCTCAGCTGGATCCTCGTGCTAACGAGAAGAGCTGAATCAGACCGGCAGTTCTGCCACAATCTGGAACGTCTGTTTAATCGATTAAGACCGGGAGCCGCATCTGTGTCGTTTTAAGATTTCTTTGGCTATTAAAAAAATAGCAGATCTACAAGCTCATAGCGTGGCACCGAGTGCCACGCTATGAGCTTGTAGATCGGCTATTTTTTTTTAATCGTGAATATTTGGGCAAATCTTTGGATATATATATATTTTTTAAGCGAACATTTGTAACTCAAATCTTTGCTTCTGGGGGGTCCATGGAACAAAACATTTTGATATGGGGTTCCGCGGGCCAAATACATACTGTTTTTCTAAATCCTAACAGTATGTTGCTATATCAGTGGTGCTCCAACTTTTCCATGTCAATGACCCCCAAGAAATTCCTTCACTGAAAAAATATGTTGTTCCAGGGACCCCCAGAAGCACAGATCGGAGTTAAAAATGTTCGCTTTAAAACACATATATTCAAAGATTTGCACAAATTGTCCACGATTTTTCAAATAATTGCAGATCTAAGAGCTATGAGCTTGTATATCTGCTATTTTTGAATAGCCAAAGAAATCTTAAAATGACACAGATGCGTTCCCGGTCTTAATGAATTAAAGAGCCTGAAATATTCCCTTACTCTCCTGTACTCACACCCCCTGTCGTGGCTCCTTGTCCACACCTGTTTCTTTTCTCTTGTTGTTGTTGTTGTTGTGTATTACATATATGTAGTCTGTAATTGTATGTTGTATTTTCTTCTTTTCTTCTTTTTACTGTATTCTTTTTTTCTGCTTTTACTTATGCTGCCACGATGTCTGAGCGAGGAGCCAAACAAAAATAGGTTTTACTCTTATGTACCTGTCCTATACAGAAGACACTCTGCTTACTCTGATCTCGCTCTTGTAAGTTGCTCTGGAGAAGAGTGTCTGCTAAAATTAGATTCCTTGAACCTTGAAACTTGAACCTTGAACAAACTTGGGGCAGTGAAATTAAGGGTGACGGAAGAAAGGAAGGAAAGAAGGGAGGGAGGGAGGGTGCGAGGAGACGTCAAAGAGCCAGAAAGAAAGGGAGGATGAGAGTAGCAGATTGATAGTGTTTAGGACAGAGGGGGGGTTTTATGCATAAAAAAGAAGGCCTATTTGTTGTGTAAATTCATACAAGAGGCATGAGGGTCTGTCTTCTTTCCTCTCCTCCTTGGCACAACCCGGCAGCTTCCCTCGCTCATTTATTCTGCCGCTTTCCAGTGGCTGGCATATCTTAGAGGCAAAAGATGATGAACATGTCATGCGTGTTGCTTTCAAGTCACCGCCAAACCCACCCCTCCTCCACCCCCCATTTCTTATCATCTTTTTTCTATTCCTTCCCTCTCTCTTTTTCATCAGAATCTTTTCTTCGGCGACAGTGTTCGTTTCATAGGATCAGATACGGAGGAGCCTGAAGCCTGAATTTATGCTCCGTCGTACTAGACTGTACTATGCCGTCGTGAACCAGATCTATAACTCACAACACGCCACGGATGCAACACGTTGTGAGCTTATAGATCCGCTATCTTCGGTCCACGACGCCGTCATACGACGAAGCATAAATCAGGCTTGATGTGTTTTTCTTTTGCCCATGTAGAGGAGGAAGAGAGGAGGGAGATGTAATTGTATTTCAGAGAGATTTTGCGAGGCCTGTGCATGGGTAATGAGGGTTTGTGTAACTCTGGGCTCTCTGGTTCCCATCCGATGAATTAGTAAAACTACAGTGACAAATACAAGTGGTGTTATCCTGCCCAAAGGCCTCAGTTTATGTCTGACTGGTGTGTGTGTGTGTGTGTGTGTGTGTGTGTGTGTGTGTGTGTGTGTGTGTGTGTGTGTGTGTGTGTGTGTGTGTGTGTGTGTGTGTGTGTGTGTGTGTGTGTGTGTGTGTGTGTGTGTGTGTGTGTGTGTCTGTGTGTGTGTTATTACTATAATTGTGAGGGCCAAATGTCCCCACGGGTATTGTAGAAAATGAGTTTTTTGGACAATTTCCCTGGTCCTCATAAGATAAATAAATACAACATATTTTTAGTGGTAGGTTTCTTTGCAATCAGGAAATGATTCAGGTTAAGGTTAGGGTTAGGATTGTGCCTGATTTATACTTAGTTGCAAATCGCTTTCACGGCCCGAAATTAGCTGATCTACGAGCTCACAGCGTGCCGCAGTGGGCCGCATTGTAAGCTTGTAGATCAGCTATTTTTGGCTTCTGGCTCAAGGTTTAAAATGCCTTAAAATCGCAGTCCTAAAATGTCCTAAAATGTCTTCAAGTATAGTAATACAAACGTGCGTGTGTGTGTGGATGGAATGTACGGTACCAAGCAACATTCTCATGCAATATGGATGTCATTTGCACAGCAAAGCCTTCAGCTAAACTGCACGAGTATGTAGCGACGGGCAGAAGAGCATCACCAGGGCCTGCTGTGATTGCTCCATTCATTTGTGAACTTGTGACTGTATCGTACAGTATATTGTTTTGAAATATGCAAGCATAGCGTTGAACTGTTTTTGAAGAAGTTTTGTTGTTATTTGCCATGAAGCTTCTTGTGTGGCTGTGAGAGAAAGATTAAAATGTATTTTTGTGCGTGGGTGTTTGTGTATTTCCGCCCGTACCGTGGCATTATTGAGCCAATTATTCTGTCTGTTGCCATCTGTTTTCATGGCGTGGCACCTAGAGTAGGGGTGCCAGAAGTTTGTCTGTCTGTGTGTCCGTAGCTAATCTCGCGAACCCCTGGGCCAATCATTGCCAAAAGTCTTGTGCCCGCTGCCAGTAGGCCAATGAAGTAAATACCTGAATATTTTTCACATATTCTACCAATTGTTTTGTGTGAATATCTTTCACATTTTGTGAATTCATAATCGCAGTCCACCCCTCTGCTGTCCCTCCATATTTGGGGATGACATGATGCCAGAGATCCACAGGGAAGCCCTATGGTTATTATTCTTACGGTCACCAATAAGAACAAACTCTTTAACCATCTAATCACTATATACTTTGTTGACCGAGTTCCCCCAGGTGTCTGTACACGCCCCCCCCCCCCCCTTTTCCTCTACACCAAATCTTTTGCCGAACCTTTGCCTATTTTTACTCAATAGTGATGCCAAGGTTATTCCCATACCCCGATTGTGTTGCCTCAGTGCAGAAAGGCCCATTTAAGCAAAAGCTTTGTTCCCACCGCCATGCAAGCTTTAAATGAAAAAGTTACCTACCTCTTAGAGCTACAATCCAGGACTTATTTGAATAAATAAAATGTTATTTTAAACAATCTATATGGTAGAGTGCAGTGGTTGGAGGTTTCCCTACTCGACCATGGTGTTGGGTAGGATACTGACCCGTTGACAGTGTTAGTAACGTTTTTTGAAGCAGACGGCACACAGGATTGGACACCAGATGCGCGGCCATCTTAACTGTAGTTCAGACATTGTTGCAATTACCTCTCGCTGTCGGGAGAGAGACAAAGGCCATAAAAGTTACAGAGTTACAAGAAATCCAGTTTGCGGTAGTGTTGATCCATGTCTTTGTCTCTGTTGCGTAACCCCTGTAATTTAGTGTTCCTTTAAGTCCTTTTGGTATATGTAAGCACCTAGTGGGAAAAATAATTTCCTACTTGAAGACAATAAACGATCTATGAAGACAATAAACTATCTATCTGTATGTGTACATGCACAGGTGTCTGTGTGCATACTGTATGCTAATTAGTACTGCATGTTGGCTAACTGTGAGTGTGTATTTGTGTCTGTGTGTGACTACAAATGCCTGGCACTTAATCTCCAGGACTTGCTGACAGTGTGTGGATGTTCTTATTCTGTCTAATGAGCAGATTTCTGGATTAATACAGGAAGATAATGAGAAACAGCGTCACAGGAACAGACAGTGAGTGCCAAAACACATGTGCAGATTGTCAGTTCGATACTAGTCTTCCTGTGCACAACACATCGGTGCCTGGTTTCAGGAACTGCATGTTCCAAAGTCAAATTGGGTGTACTTAATGAGTGGATTGGTTCACTCATGCTTCATTGATTCTCCAACTGATACTCCAATGTGTACAACAGTGTCGCTCACTAAAAATATAACGAAAATACAAACTAAAATACAGCAATATAAAAATACATCTCAGCAGCGGCTTGGGAGACTTTCATGACATTTGTCACAAATCACAAATGTCCGCTTGGACTTGAGGATGAACTGATTAGAAGTACGTGCTTAAAAGTCAAAGGTCAAGGTCATTGTGACCTCACAAAGCACGTTCATTAAATTCCTTTTACGTTCTCATTCACTACATAATACTATATATGAGTCTGGACAGACACGGATGTAAACAGCAACTGGTCGGTGGAGGCATACCTCAATGCAGTATTTCTAGGTTCATCTATCTTGCTGACCCATCTCTCTTGGAGTTCATAACAAAAGTTCAGGAGAATTTGCTCTTCTCATATTTCTTCTGCTTTATTTTCCACACCCTATGAAACCCAACACTTAAAAGCCTACTTTCACTTCACTTTCTGTCTAGCCATCCAATCATCTTCGGTCCTCCATTTCCCTCCCATCTGTAATTACAATGTTCTCCTGTGCAGTTTCCTCTCTCGTCCATCCCCACCACTACTCTCCGTTCCTCTCACACCTTACATTGATCACCAGGCACTCTTACCAGGTGATCTCTGTAAGTTGAATATTATCCGTCCAAACTCTCAAATGTCTCCGTTACAAGTAAAAGTCCAGAATGAAAAATGTACTTGAGTAAAAGTACAAAAGTATTGGCATCAAAATATACTTAAAGTACCAAAAGTAAAGGTACTACAATATTTGAAAATAGCAGATCTACAAGCTCACAATGTTGTGAGCTTGTACTGTAGATCGGCTATTTTCAAATAGCCTATGTATAAAATAGGGCTAAAGTAGTTAATGCATGTTTTATAATACCATAATTTATATCTGAAAAGTAACTACCGGTAGTAACTAAACTTTTAAAATAATTGTAGTGGAGTAAAAGTACAATATTTGCCTCTGAGATGTAGTGGAGTAGAAGTAAAAGTATTGGATATTGGAAATACAAGGTACAATACCTCAAAATTTTACTGTAAGTACAGTACTTAAGTAAATGTTCTTAGTTACTTTCCACCACTGGATTTACATCACGTTTCGGCCTGCCTTCATTGTATCGACTTGCACGCCTAGAGCTAGAGCAACATGCATGTTGATGCCTAAAGTTTATTCTTTCCCCACTGAGATCAACATTGAACGTTTTCATACGTTTGAATAAATGGACTGTAGGGCATCCAGGCTGTCTCTCTGTAGACCAGACGCCCACAGATAATAACATCATTATTCAGGATTTTCAAAGGTTACATTGTTTGCTTGCGTGCAATGTGTAATTATTTTGCTGTTCACACACAGTAACCTAAAGGACGCTCTAATGTTTTACATCTCTAAATGAGATAAACGTGTTTACGTTTTAATATATGCTACTGTTTTTAACTGTGCGTTCGCGCGTATAGCACAAAGTGCCACTCTGCTGTTTTCTAAAGAGGGTATATGTATTGTACTGTAAAAAGCTTATTTCTTCTGAGTTAAACCCAGACCACAGCAATGATTTGCAACGCAACTAGTTGCAACTTGCAACCAGTTGCAAGAAATTGCAACGGTCTGAATTGACCCGTTGCAGGTCGGGTCAATTTTGGGATAATGTTGCAAGTCGTTGCAAGTGGCAACTGGGATTTAGACTTCGACTCCTAGAGCTCTCTCTCTCTCCGTGTGCGTGCGTGCGTGCGTGCGTGCGTGCGTGCGTGCGTGCGCGCGCGTGTATCATGTTTTCAAGCCCTAACCATAATTAAAAGTGACGGCAAATCTGTAATGAGATACTGTAACAGTAAGTCTACATGGGCCTCATTTTGATACGCACAGTGTGTGGAAATGGTTTCGTAACTAATACTATACAATGAATTGAGGTAACGTTTTACCCTAGGAAGTTGCAGGGAGTTTGCTATTTGATAGGATATATACATACCCTAAGCTAGAACATATTGCCCCTGTGGGACATTTCAACAAGCTACAGTATGTAACCGTTATGTATAATTACCAGGTGCTGACTTCGCTTTTTCTCTACCTAAACCAAACCTGACCCTTAGGGGCCCTGACAACTTCTGTTTGATTTTCTTTTCTACCACTCGTCTGGCATTTTTGTCATTTTAACTGTCAGATCATGGAATCGTTAGAATACAATTAACTACCTGGTACCTATAGTAGGAAGGATTTCAGCAGTACCAAGGGTCCCTGAGGACCAGAGGCTGGGAACTGCCACTCGACACCTCAATATTACTACAACACAATGCTATTGAGTCTATATTTTTCCTGTCTAACTCTTAGTCCCTTTCATTACAGTCTTTATAACACATGTCAATCTAGCATGCTTCAACTTTTCTCAGTTGCTAGGTAACCTCTAACCATAACCCTTTCCCTCTCCTCTACACCATTCACCTGTCACTCTGCCAAAAGAATGAGAGATAGTCTAAGGCTACATCCACACTAAAATGATCCACACAAGCATTTTTTAGAAGTTTCAGAAATAAGTCCCGTCCTGCCTTTCTGTTGATGTAGTGGATTTAGCCAGGGGTTGATTTACTTCAAGATCCTTCACTTCGGGCTTTGTACTCAGTGTGTTCTGATGTAGTCTGAACCCAGGAAAATGGTGATGGCCTTACAGACTTGTTGGATGTTGACTGGAACAACTTGTCAAGAGTCTTCCCTGTCACTTTTTTCTACTCCGTACATATAGTGTTTTATATTTGTGATAATATTGAATGTTGGTGTTATTTTTTATTATGTTGATGAATTGAATACATAGGACCCCGATGGAAACAAGACCACAAGGACCTTTTTGGTGTTATCCTTTCAGTTAGACCAAGTGTTTGACTGTGCTCGTGCTGTTTTGCATTTTTGTCTAATAAAATATTCAATCAATCAAAGCTGCACAAGAGCTGCTTAAGACAGCAAGGTCAGAAATGCATGTAATTCATAAATTATCCATGTTGAATTAGCCACTGGTCGTCAAGACGTCATTCGTTTTTCCGGAAATGGGTCAACGATAGGGAATCGGGGAAGGACACGTGACTGATAAGATCCAATCAGAAATGTGGGTGTCTGTGCCATCATTTTCAAAAGTCTTTGGTCTCCGGGGTTATAAAAACAACAGCAGCATTTTGAAAACACCGGACGCCAGAGTAGTGTGGATGCTACTGTATGTGCAAACCTAGCAAATAGGTTTTAATGTTTTAAAATGAGAACGTATTAGGATGTAGCCTAACACTGTCACTTGATAGACTGAACACAATGGAAACTATTACTTCACACTTCCTTCCCTGTTTTTGCTCCAAACGCGACTCTAGCGATCTTAACGCCTACCCTACCCCGCTTGCCCCCCCCCCCTCTCTCTCTCTCTCGCTCTCTCACACACACACCATTCTCTCAGAGAAATAGAGAGAAAGGTATGAGATAGTACAAATGCTGCAGGATGGATTCCTTTATACCCGAGTCACAGTGCAACAGTGGTTATTAGAGAAAATACTGAATGCACTGTGGAAGAAATGTTGTTGTTTTTTTCCTCCGGTGAAAAAAAAATCTTCAAAGCAATGCTATTGATTTTTTTTTTTTTTGTGTCTTAAGTTTAATACTTGACTGCAGTCTACCAACGGGGAATATTTGAAGGATGAATATGTGTACCCTCTATAAAGTAATGTAGTAAGTTTCTCAACAGTTATCCACGGGCATCAAGGTGTCAAGGTTCTGTAGTGTCCATTGTCATAGTCCATGTGAAAGTACAAGTCAAAAGCAGAGTCAGTAATCCAAGAGAACAGACAGTGCCAGAGTCAAAGCCGGAGTCAATAGTAGTAATCCAAAAGAACAGACAGTGCCAGTCAAAGCAGGAGTCGGTAATACCTAACGAACAGAACAGATAGTGTAGTAGGTATTAAGCTCTCATGTGTTCACGCTTGGTTGTGGAGTCTGATGGCTACTGGCTCAAAGGACTGTCCAAGTCGCTTTGTGGTGTGCCGAAGGGGGGGGGATCAGTGAGTCTGGCTGAATATGCTCCTCCTCATCCCTACTAGCTCATCATCAATTTTGGGCAAGTTACTGAAAATGAGTTTTTAGTTACAGTTACTGCTCTCAAAAAGTAACTGAATTACTGAGTTATTGCATAATACAACTCTACTTTGTTTTGCTACAATATTAATGTACTCATATTTTAATGTTGCTGTGGCACAGTGTGACAGCAAGATAAGACAAGACTCTCAAATTCTTATAAATTATTTTATCATACAACCGACTGAACTGTTGATGTAAGATTATGTTCAACAACATACCTTGAAATCAATCTGTTTAGTTCAGCCTGGCTTAGAGACTGGAGTAGACGGCGATAGAAAGCTCACACCTGAATTTGGGATTGTGTGTGCACAGTCTGCACACGTGTGTACGTGCGTGCGTGCGTGTGCTAGTAGCGAGCTAGTCCGAACACTGCTCATCACTGCTTCCTCCTCATCCTCCTCATCCTCCCCTCCGCAACCACTTCCAGATTTTCCAGGTCTCTCCCGGTGTAGAAGGCATGTTGGGGCACACACACGCACACACACACGCACACACACGCACACACACATACGCACACACGCACACACGCACACACACTCACCACTCACTACCTCTCTGGAGCAGTTGGCCTGTAGCCTAACGTCCAGTCTGTCCTTGTAACTGTCCTTGACTACCGGCAGGTCCTTCTTCAACTCCTGCTGAACAGCTTTGGCCCCCTCAGTGTCCCCTGGAATGAAAGCCCTCGTCTTCCTGTCCAACAGGGCTTCGATACAGGGCTTGTTGTTTGGAAAGCAGCGTATACCTTTTTGGTAGATCCAATGCTCTCCTCACAGAAACCTGATACAGTCAGTAATCTAATGGAGAGTCCATTAATGTCCTCACCATTGATCCTCTCAAATCCTCTCCCGTCTGTTTACCTCATGTTACTCCTCTAGCAGGGTCATGGTCTGTATGGCGCTGGCCATCAAGGATTGATGCTTTGGCTAATTTGTAAGGCTAACAAATTCAAGTGGTTGCAAACTATAGGAACCCAGCAGCTAAACCAATAACATAACTTTGCTGTCGGGCACTGATCTACAAACGGGGCTTATACTGTAGATCTGCTATTTTAGCACATTTTTGCAACTGTTTGAATGTGAAAGTGAAGTTTAAGTGTGTCTATGGGTTTTATAAATATTAAACCAATGAAAAGTGTCAACAAATAATAACTACATTGAATCCATCGGAATACAGGGGATTTTTTCCATTTCCTGAAATATTTTGGACATACAAGGTTTCTGCCAGACAGTCAATGATGATAAGTCAAATCTATATGTATGGAATGAGATATGGAGGGAATCCAGGTAGGGAATGAGTCCTTAACCCCAAGTGAAGGAGGATGGAGTGAGAGCTCAGCTGGAGAATTGGAGCAGTGGGAGCAGTATTGCACCACGGTGCTGTGACAAAAAGAGAGCTGAGCCAGAAGGCGAAGCGCGATCTACCTGTCAATCTTCATTCCTACTCTCACCTGAGGTCATGAAATATGGGTCACGACTGAAAGAACAAGATTACAAGCGGCCAAAATGGGTTTTCTCAGGAGGGTGGCTGGCATCTCCCTCAGGGATGAGGTGAGATACTCAGTCATCCATGAGATACTCAGAGTAGAGCTGCTGCTCCTTTGCATAGAAAGGAGTCAGTTGAGGTAGTTTGGTTCATGTAGTAATGATGCCTAATGGTTGCCTCCCCAGGGAGGTTTTCCAGGCACAAAGAGGACATGTTTTTTGTTTTTATTTCGTTTTCGTCAGAGAAAAAAGTTAGTCGACTACCGTTTTTCGTCATAGTTTTAGTCGACGAAATCAACAATGACAGGCATGCACTCAAATGTAGCAACTTATCCCTGCCTGAAGACCAGATCTTCCATGGCTGAGGGGGATTACTCTCTTTCAATGAGGGGTGGATATTTTCAATTCTAGTCATTGCATAAACGAACACGCACGTCAATAACCTAACCACACTTCTAGCATTATACACCGGCACACACAGACATCAAAAATAGATATGGACACACTGGATGACACGCACGCACGCACGCACGCACGCACGCACGCACGCACGCACGCACGCACGCCAGGGCCGGCGCGCCCATCAGGCAGAGTAGGCAGGCTCTAGGTGGCGCTGTGGCAGAAAACGGTGGCACGGCACTAAACTTTCTGTTTAAAAGAGACCGAGGTGCTCTTATTTTTAAATGGGGCGGGGGGCAGGAAAAATATTGCCTAGGGCGCCAAATTGCCTAGCACCGGCCCTGACGCACGCACACACACACAGGACTCTCATACTGTAGTCACTGGAACACATGTACACATGAACAAATACACACAGGGACAGGCTCAAACCAGCTCACTCACTCATGCACATGCATGCACGTGCACACGCATGCACACACAGGCGCATCTTTGCTTCATTATCACTAGGGTGAAATTCCTGGGTGAAAATGTCAGTAATTGGGCTGAATCTGCTGTGTGTGTGTGTGTGTGTGTGTGTGTGTGTGTGTGTGTGTGTGTGTGTGTGTGTGTGTGTGTGTGTGTGTGTGTGTGTGTGTGTGTGTGTGTGTGTGTGTGTGTGTGTCATGGGTTCCAGTGTGGTCATGGAAGGTCAGGGTAATCACCTCCCACTAATGATGCCACCACTCATCCTCTGGGACAGCCACCACCATCAGCTGTCTGGTGTTGACAATCTCTCTCTCACACACACACACACACACACACACACACACACACACACACACACACACACACACACACACACACACACACACACACACACACACACACACACACACACACACACACACACACACACGCAGTGCTGACTCTATCGACTAATTAATGAGAATGTAAATGGAATGAGGTGATGTAGAGAAGGAATGGAGATGGAAGGGAAGAAAGACATTTGGAAGGAGAGAGAAAGGGAATCAAATATTTGACATTCTGTCGAAACTTTTAGTGCCGTTTTCCTCCTCAGACTAATTAATATCCACTGTAGCCGTCATTAGCTCACTTGGCTCTATCCCTCGGTCTCTGCTGTGAATGCGAATGTGTGTGCACATGAGTGCACACAAATGTGTATGCGCACATATTTGTGTGGATAGAGGGAGCGTGTGGGTGTATGACATTTACAGTGCTGTCTTTTCATCTTCTCCCACTAATTAGCATGCGTTGAATATATGAGACATCAGCATATGCACAGTATGTAAATTTCAGGTCCAGGTGGGTTGCGTTAGAGCCGTGTTCTACACCACACAAAGGTGTCTAGACGCAGGCCGCTTGTATCTCTTGCATACGTCTTGTGGATATCTGCCACCCATGCGTGTGACTCACAGAAGCTACAGTACCTGTTGCATGAGAACAATGCATCATTTGTCGTGCGCGCGCGGGTGTGTGTGTGTGTGTGTGTTTGTGTGCGTAAGTAGACATTTTGGGATGTGTGTTTATAACGATGTCTAAAGGGCCATTTATATTATTTTTACATACAAACATACATAGGTCTGTTTGAAACGATGCAACCGTCTCTGATGCAAGCTTGCATGTCCGATCGAGTATATTCTACATATTCTATTGTGAGTCTGAGATCAAACTGGAAACGCTCTGTTTCCAAATATATCACCCCCAGTTCCGAACATTTCTGATTATGGTTTTCTTTTTGAAACGCTGATGATGTATAGATATCTCATCGCAAATTCTATGACGCTATATCATATAGAGTCTATATGACACACACACACACACACACACACACACACACACACACACACACACACACACACACACACACAGACAGGAGTCAGTTGAGGTAGTTTGGTACACTGCTTGTAACTGTATGTGGAGTGACAAATTAATCCTTGATTCTTAATTCTTCTTAGAAAGAGCTGTTCTCCAATAACTGTTTGTCCCTGTGACATGGCAAAGTGACATCACTGACAAAATTCAGTCCGGCAGTCCTTGATTCTGCAATCATTTCATAATTGCAGAATCAAGGACGGGTGCAGAGTCACAACAAAGGAACAATAAGGAACAATCCGCACTCACAAAAGAAGTTTCCAGCTTTTTAAAATTTACCACAGCAGCAGTCATAATATAGACACGATTCGGCTCCTCAGGCCTTCATCAGCTGCTCCATTTCGTACATAATCTGTAAACACTCTGAGAACGTGCAGAAAGACGGATGAAATGAATGCAGAAAATGGACAGAGTCTCCGTCTGTATCCGTACACATACTTAACATTGAGTATACATGGGCCTTAACCCTTTAAGACCCGATAACAGTTTTCTGAAAAAAAGCATGTTTATATTTCAGTGGTTCTCAAACTTTTTCTTCAAGGACCCCCAAAATTATATGCATTTGGCCGAGGCCCCCCATCTCAAAATATTTTGTTCCAGGGACCCCCCCCCCCCCCAGTAAAAAATCTTCTATATAAAAAATATAGGCCTATATTGAAAGATTTGCTCAAGTGTCATGGTTTTTCACAAATAGCAGATCTACAAGCTCAGATCGACTTGTGCTCATGTGGCCTATAATAGTTGCTTCTTTTGGGCTTGTTTTCCTAGACCTGGTTGCTTATTTCTCTCGCAAAATCTGGCAACACTGGTTGTTGGCGGCCAGACTCAGGCCCAGGCTCATCTCCATTCTTCCAGCCGTTATTGTTTTGTTGTCTGCACACTGTTTTGTATGTTGGCCTATTCACACCTACGTCGTTACCACAGCAACCAATGCAGATAGGTTGACGATTTATGAATACACAAATCCAATCGTATTTGAGAAAGAAATCGCTTTTGCCTGCAGTCTGGACAAATCCTATATCCTTACTGATATGGTATGTGCTCTATGCCTCATGTTTTTATATTATATTTCACATATTTTGTATGTTTTCATACTTTTATGATTCAAATAAGTTTTTGGTGGAGCACATTTTGAGCTTGTTGATCTGCTATTTTTGCTACTTTTGTGCAATACTGTCATACGACATACGACAAAGGCCATTTATTTATGAAAGAAACAACAACACAAAAATAAGAAATGATGGAGATTCAAGTTTCCGACCCAACAGCGACAATAGTCATACACAGTAGACACACTCCAATGACTGTTTAGATCACAATCAACCCCAATAATCAATCTGTTCCAGCTGCAGTTATTGTTTAATTACACATGCAATTTGCATCTGTACAGTAGTTACATGTAAATTTGATATAATGGTTTCATTTGTGACATTTGCATGATGCAAATGTCACAAATGAAAAATACTTTTTTTTTCATATAACAGGCAGTCAGCAACTCCGAGCTATTCCACCTGTCGCCCATGACGACAGTGTCACACACATCTTCAAGATAAAGAAACCTGTTTGTGTATCCTCTCTCTCTCTCTCTCTCTCTCTCTCTCTCTCTCTCTCTCTCTCTCCCTCTATCTCTCTCTCTCTCTCTCTCTCTCTCTCTCTCTCTCTCTCTGCCTCACGACATGCCTGCTGCAACTCCTTCATCCATCCCTTTTCTCGCCACTGCCGCTCCTCTGCCTTTTCTCTCTGTCTTTCTTATGTTTAACACCACCTAACTAATTCTCTATCCAAATAGAAAGAAATAACTCTTTTCAATGGCAGAATTTCCCAATGTTATACCCAAGAGCGCAGTCTTTTTTCACCCACCACAGCTGCTGGTGAAGCCTATCATAATCACACTTTATCCTTATTTAACTTATCCTGTTTGAAATCAGAATTGGTGAAGTAAAAATAGGGTTCAGTAATTTGCCTTTGGATTATGTAGAGCACATAATTCGCATGCAAGTCTTGTCTCTGTCTGAAGTCTATAAACTCAGCATGTGGCAACAGGGGCCTCATTCGGAGGTAGCTTCTTCAATGCATATTCTGTAGACCTCAGCAGGAAGACTCTTATTGAA
The DNA here is from genome assembly GCF_963454915.1 of Gymnoscopelus microlampas. NCBI lineage: Eukaryota > Metazoa > Chordata > Actinopteri > Myctophiformes > Myctophidae > Gymnoscopelus > Gymnoscopelus microlampas. Next base: position 23,878,895 of record NC_139952.1, read on the forward strand.
TGACCTGTAGAATTTGGTGACATCACCCGAGGGAATCTGTAAAATGTTGCAAATGCAGAATGCAGTTGTGACTGTCAAGCCCAGGGCTAAACTTGGTGCTAGCCACTTCAAAATATGGCAGTGTGAACTCAACAATACCTTAGCCATGGGCTAAAACCTTACTTAGCCTGGGGCTAAGAAGTGACGTAGCCCTGGGCTAAGTACAGTGTACAGTATAGTAGTGGTTTCTGTAGACGGAAGCGCTGACCTTATCTTTATTTCTAAGCTGTTATAAATGCCTCACATTGACTATCATAGCCCTAGCCCTAACACAATTTATATGAGGTTTTTGCCATGATGTGGACATTTTTTCCTGGGACGCCAATAAGATGGTCGATGTCTTACAATGTGTGGTCAATATAATGGAGAAGAATTAGTTGTACTGGAAGAAGAGTTATGCTGTAGTTACAGTATGTTATCCCAATGTAGTATGTATCCAGTATATTGTTGACTTGTTTACAGATGCTATTTTATTTAGATACAGTAGATTTATGCAGTTTGCTTTACTACAGATAAATAGCATACTTATGCTATTTATATTTCCTGATATATCCTTGACAGTCTACTTGACCACAATTAGCTGTTGTTGACTCCCATCTTGCTGTTTGTAAGTCTCTCTGGACAAGAGTGTCTTTTAACTGCCTACATTTGTAAATGTGGAAGAGACCTAGCCATGTCCTCGTATAATGAACCAGAAACCAAATGTGCTCAGGCCAAGAAAAGTACTTTTTTTGTCCACTGTGGCAGCGAGTTTCCAGAATTCACCATCCATTTGCACTGCAAAAAGTGGTAAATTACGAGCTAAGGTCAAAACACTTGGATGGTGGGCTGGTGTTAATTTCCCACATTAGTCGCATCAATAAAATAAAAAAGATTGATAGCAGTATTGATAATCTCTTTGTAATAGTTGTTTAGTTGTTGATTATAATGGGACTTTATGGTGAATGACATCGCACACACAGTCACACACCCAAACGCATATGCGCACGCATGCGAGCACGCACACACACACACACACACACACACGCACACGCACACGCACACGCACACACACACAAACCACAGTGCGGTGTCCTGAGTGCATGGAGCTAATTAGAGCACGGTGAAAAGGAATAATGAGGCTTTCATGACTTCACTATAAGAGCTTGGTTGTGCAGTGACATCACTGGAGACCTCATCCTGACCCCACCACGCTTTGCTGTGATTCACAACCCCCCTGTGTTACACTACACGTTGAAATCCTCTGTGTTAATTTAACTCCCAAGAGTCAGTGTACAGATTACGGGTCAAATGGACCCGTAATTGTGTCCCTTGTACTCAGCAAAATCCTCTGTGTTGATTTAACTCGGAAGAGTGTACAAATGGAACCAAAGGGGTTCCATTTTGGGGGTCGCCTTTCTCTGTGCCATGTCATCATTCCGACGTCCCATTATTCCGACGTCCCGTTGGTCCGACTGGTCCCATTATAACTAACCCTATTCCTACCTAATGGTTGGAATAATGGATGTCGGAATTAAGAGCGGACCCCGCCTTGCTAAGGGACACTTCGACACATCGAGTCGAACCGGCGGACCTAAATAAAGTGCACTGAGCTCTGCAGTACCAGGACTAAAGTAGATTTAGACAATGTGAATGATGGGAGGGGATCTACACTAATGTTGTGGGGCCTGACATCATGTCGCAGGATAGGTGACATTGAGCCGAGTGGACGACAAGGTTTAGGATGACTCTGTAAACCCCAAAGCCTTGAGCCCTGTGTCACATTACCGATAGTCTGCCACTAATGGATATGCTCTTCCACTGCCAGTCAAACTGTCTGCCTTTCGTGACCTGTTCACGTGCACACTCAAGACACACAACTTTGTGAGAACATGCAACGCAAGCGTGCGCGCGCACGCGCGTGCGCACACACACACACACACACACACACACACACACACACACACACACACACACATATACAAACAGAGTCACACTTAAACGCACAAATGGGCCAAACAGCATGCGTCATTCATTACTGGAATCAGCGCACAGTCAGTGCACTGGTCTAATGGTCCGTAATGCATTAGTGTCCCCAGGATTGAGTTTCCCGCTTTAGGGGTCATGGAGATACAATTATATTCAGGGAGGAAGTTTTGCTCTCATCCTGCACACATGAACACATACAGTATGAGATAAATGGACCGAGGCAGTGTATGAACACACACACACACACACACACACACACACACACACACACACACACACACACACACACACACACAGATTAATAATGGGGGGGAAAACAGAGGCCTTGAATGCATGTCATCGTTTAAGCTGTGCTGCAGTTTTCAGAATGAATTCATCATAAAAAGCGAGTCATTTGCCAAATTACACGCTTCGTGGATGCGGAACTGCATGAGCTCATGCACTTGGATTATTATTTTTCGTATTTCTTCATATTTTTGTTTTAGTTTAGTTGTTGCCTTTGGTTGCTGTGCCTGTTTCCATTCTCACCTCTATTTGAGAGGTGGCGGAGCGGAACGACAGATAGGTAGAAACGGCTAATGGAGTGATAGAGAAAGAGAAGGCGGAGGAAGATCATAAAGAGATATGGCATAAAAACATGAGAGGAAGAGCTAGGGAGGAAGGGAAGGAGTGAAGGAAGCGGCACAGGTGAAAGATAGGGAAGGGAGCGAAGAGCAGGTGTGCTACAGTAGAGACTGATTGAGCGAGAGACACAGACAGAAAGAGAGAGAGGGAGGGAGGGAGGGAGGGAGCGAAAGAGAGAGGCAGTGAAGGTGAAGAAACTCGCTTATCTAGCTGCTGCTGCTGGAGAATTGTTTAATGAGAGCCAAGGGAGCCTTATGAGACAGGAAGAGAGAGAGAGAGAGAGAGAGAGAGAGAGAGAGAGAGAGAGGGAGAGAGAGGGAGAGGGAGAGGGAGAGAGGGAGAGGGAGAGGGAGAGAGGGAAGGGAATGAAAAATGGTGAGCTGTCAGGTAAGTGCTGGGGAGGGAGTTAGGCTGTAAATGTTTTGCCCTGACTCCAGGAACAAAGGATAGACCACAATGAAAGAGAGAGAGAGAGATAGAGAGAGTGCGCGTGCCAGATGCACGTTCATCTCATAAAGTTACACAACAATGAACAAGGTCACAGCTGGGTCCTTGAGCATGGGCACATTACACAAACGCTCATGCATGCAAACACACACACACACACACACACACACACACACACACACACACACACACACACACACACACACACACACACACACACACACACACACACACACACACACACACACACACACACACACACACACACACACACACACACACACACACACACACACATTAATACACGGTCCATGGGAGAATGTGTGTAAAACTCTGTGAACCAGAAATCTAACTTTTCCCTCGTGATTCCCTCTCTGTCACTCCCTCTCCTTCTTTCTATCTCTACTTCACTCTTTATTTGTAGTCTTCTTTCCCTCCCTGCATTTATAGTGCGTGCAGGTGGGCATGCATCCATTCAGCCCAATGTATGTGTCAATGTACAGTAGGTGCAAGTTCAGACTTGGCATCGGCGAATATACTTATCACAATCCAGCTCGGTCAGAGCACCTGCCTCGAGACAAGAGATTGGAGTGTGTAGCCATTGTGCACATGCGCGTGTCTGTATGTGTTTGTATAACAGACCTTCGCTTGGCTACTGAGGTGGGGAAAGATATTTAGCAAGGTGTCAGCACCGGAGCTAGCTGGCATGTCTAAGCCCCAACCTGGTGCTACAGCGAACGCAGTCCGCGGGAAGGTTAGGAGACTATACGATACAAGGAGATGCCTCACCTGCTCCGGTCCGCCTTTGCAACAACAGCTTTGGCTAGAAGGAGGTAGAGAGAAAATCAAAACTCACAGCCTTTGATCGTCTTGGCTCTTTCTCCTCAAGGTTAACCATCTCTCTTCATTTTTTCCTTCACCTTTCCTCCCTGCCTTCCCCCCCCCCCCCCGCTCATTTCATTTGATCTCTATACGTTGTCAGAGAGCACGGGGTGGGGGATGAGTTGTCATCTCCCGCTCTCCTCTCCTGGCCTCACCTGCTTCCTCCCCGCGTTCCTTTGAGGAATCCTGACCCAGAAGGTCTCCAAAGTGGCTGTCATCCGGCTTGCGACTTAACCAGGCTTTCTCAGCCATCGAAGTGCACCAGGCATGCATTATAGAAATGATACATGTCCTCCCAGCAGCCACGATTAGCATGATCCATGTTTTATTCACTGATACGAGCAAGCAGCGGGGTTGGGGAGGTTAGCGTATAGCGAGGTCGTGGACAGGCTACATCCTGGGGGGTGCATAATGCTGGAGCAGCGAGTGCTGGGCTTTTACGCTGGCTACTGTATACGGGGGGAGAACTGCATGCAGCGCTTCCTCGACTTTCTCCTTCAGTTCAGCTTATGGAAATCCCCTATAGGATATTTGCAGAGCTGTAGCCACTGTTCTGTTAATAGGATCTAATTGGAAATGGCTGGTCTTAAAGAAGTTGCTTGGGTAGACTGAACATAATCCCATGAGAATCCACACAAAGTTATTAAGAATCTATGCGCACTGTCCCAAATATAGGCCAGCAGCTCGCAAACCAAACTAAGCCCTCTGACTCTTCAAGTCCAGTCCATGCTTGCTGGACGTTTTAGAATACATCGGCATATTGAGTTTGACAAAAGCTTGACGGATGACAAAAAAGTCTAAATCACTTCTTTAATACTGTAGTTGCTGCTGCATTACAGCCAAATCATCAAAGTGTCGAACTATAGTGTCAAATACTGCTACATCAGCCGTGCCCTTTCAGATCCTGAAGAATAGCCAGGCAAAGGAAATACGAGGAAATTCACTTATCAGTAATCAGTATTTCGTGATCCTGTGTTATTGAAATGCACGTAACAGTATCCGGTAAATATTGGGAGAGGAGAAGAACAGGGACACCAAGTGATCTAAACAAAACAAAACACGCACACACACGCACGCGCGCACACACACACACACACACACACACACACACACACACACACACACACACACACACACACACACACACACACTTATAGGAGCGGCAGTGGCGAGAAAAGGGATAGATGAATGAGTATGGTTGCAGCAGGCAGGCCGTGAGGCACAGAGAGAGAGAGAGAGAGAGAGTGAGAGAGAGAGAGGGAAAAGAGTAAACAAAGAGGTTTCTTTATCTTGAAGATGTTGAGACACTGTCGTCATGGGCAACAAGTGGAATAGCTCGGAGTTACTGACTGCCTGTTGTAAGACATTTAACTACTGTATACATGCAAATTGTACTGTGTGTGTAATTGCACAATAACTGCAGCTGGAATAGTTTGATTATTGGGGTTCATTGTGAGCTCTCTGGGTTTAGCATGAAAAGTTCCATGTGTCTGAGGAGGTTCTCTAACAGTGGTGGTGAGGCCAAGGATGTCCTCTTCAGGACCGGCTGCATAGCACTCGGGGGGGCGGTGGGGGGGTGTTGGTCATGGACCATGTTGGTGGTGGAGAGAGAGCGAGGGAGGGGGGGGGGGGGGGGTAGAGGGGAGAGAGGAGATGGAGGAAGGGGACTATAAAATATTGATTATATTTGCATAAACAGCCGCAGTTGTTTAAAGCAGTCCGTGACCTAACTAGCCAATCCTTCCCAGAGTGCAACCTGCTTCCATACTCCTGGAGAGAGAGGAGGGGGGGAGAGAGAGAGAGAGAGAGAGAGAGAGAGAGAGAGAGAGAGAGAGAGAGAGAGAGAGAGAGAGAGAGAGAGAGAGAGAGAGAGAGAGAGAGAGAGAGAGAGAGTAATACAATGAGAAGAAAACAAAGTGATTGGAGGTGAAAGTACACCCCGCAATGCGACATGGCAGCGGCCTCTCAATCAGACCGTCCCAAAGGCTCCAGCAGCGATTGCTCACGTTGTATTCTGGCCAATTAGTGACTTATTAGCGTTCCCAGAGGAGTAAGCTATGTAGTAGATTACGTGGTGAGTTAGTCATCGGTAGAGATACACCTGAGGGAGGGAGAGTCACCGTAGCTCTCCATCTCAGCAGTGGCAAATGTAAAATGGAGGCTGTCATGCTGAAGCATGCCATTGTGTTCCTTATCGGGCGTCAGGAGAGAGAGAGAGAGAGAGAGAGAGGAGGAATCTGCCTGCGCCTCACTGTAGCCCTGCTGACGCACGTTCAAATTCTGCTCAGGTTCTCTCATGGCCCAGCGCTCCTCACCTGTCATATTAAGATGTGATCTTGGCCCCAACAACTGATGAGGCGGCCCCTATTAACCTATGGCAATGCCCATGATCATCACCATGATCACCTGGCGAACTCCGGGTGAGCCGGTAGTTCCCTTCTGGGGCTGGTACTGAGACGATAGTTAACCACTTAAATCCATTGGTGGAAAGTAACTAAGTACATTTTTCTCAGGTACTGTAGTTACAGTATGTTCAATTTTGAGGTACCTTTATTTCCATTTTTCAATACTTTATACTTTTACTTTAGTTACAAGTTACTTTGTAACTAAGCTAAACTAATTAGATTATTATTATTACAAAACATACATTAAGCCCTATTTTAGCAGATCTAGCAGATCTACAAGCTCACAATGTGCCACATTGTTATGTGGCACATTGTTATTCCCCATTACAATTCCCCTGTAAAATATTTGATTTGAATCTACGATGCATCACGATACAATCCGATGCATCTCAGTTTTCTATAATTACTGCACAGGGCTACTTTTTCATCAGTTAATGCAAGCAGTCAGTAACATATGATAATCTACTTTTTCATTTATGAAGTACTATAATGTGATGTGCATGTTATAATTTTTGTTTTGTCTTCTGATATTTTTCTGCCTTTATTTGATAGGAAAGTAGACTGAAAGGAAACGGGGAGAGAGATGGGGGCGTGTACGCAGCAAAGGTCGTAAGCCTTCGGGAGTCGAATTCCCGGATTACCAGTTTAGGTGCCCAGATGGTTACGCCAACCGTCCGGGCCGCATATTGTAATTTTCCTTAATATATAAACCAAAAATAAATAAGTGGTATAGGCTTAGCCTACCTACTGTGAAAACAAAACATAAATCCGCCTTCGGTGCATTACAACTTTACAAGTGTGCTTTTTACACAGCAGCTCAACACACAGCACAGCAAAATCCTCGGTGTACTGTTCAAATCAATGTAACTGTCACGGTCATGGCCTCTTCCCTCTCCGGTTTAGCCTTGATTCCCCTCTGCCACTCTTCCTACCCCCCTGTACTCCCTGCCCTGATTGCCCTGAGTACACTCTCCTGCAAGCGCCCGCTGTGCCGAGTTGGCAAACGAAGTCCAGAGACTTTAAAGACAGCCCGAGTGTGTTCTTCAGTTTGCTGGATCTTTGTCATGTATTGCCTGTCGTGTTTGCTGTTCCGTGTTTGCTTTAGTTCTGCGATGCAAGTTAGAGTGATGTTTACTTGTTTAGTGTTATGTATTCATCGTAGTCCTTGTGTGCTTGTCTTGTGTGTGCTTGTGAGCTTGAGTTGTATTTTGTGTTTTTAGTAAAGTCATTGTTAAATGTCCTCCTTGGTTTCCTGCGTTTGTCTGAGTCCTGAGTTCTTGCATTTGGGTCCGAAACACAAGCCTTTCGTGACAGTAGTGTTAGTGGTAACCTGGCATGTAGCCTTCTTGTAGTGTTTTTGCACATTTCAATGCGCATGTAGTGCCATGTTGCTTCCTGAAGCGATTTGTAACTTGACAACTTTATTGGCCAACCGATGCCGTAAAATCTGCAATAAATGTTAATAGGATATTAGGGATTATGTCACACCACTGCATCCATGCAGAATCGTCAACCTCTGCATCGCGAGGCATCTTAGAATCAACATTTTCCCACGCCTAATCATCATAGACAAAACTTTTCCAAAAATAATTGAAAATGGGGCTTAAGTGGTTAAGACATGATGTTAGGCTGCTGTGGGGGCATTGTAAGTTCACTGTGTGTGTGTGTGTGTGTGTGTGTGTGTGTGTGTGTGTGTGTGTGTGTGTGTGTGTGTGTGTGTGTGTGTGTGTGTGTGTGTGTGTGTGTGTGCGCATTACATGTGCACGTATTTGAGCTCAACAGTAGCCTTCTGTGCATTTTGTGGAGGTTATGATGAGTGCAACTTTGAGTCATCCCACTTTGTACTCGAATGAGGGCTCAAATGAGTTTGTCCTTCTAGCTCTGCTGAATGACAAAATGAGAGGAGATAGACAAGAAAGACGAGCTGACCAATTTTCTTTGAAAGCCATCGTTCTATTTCATTTTGTGTGTGCCAGCATTTGCATGCAGGCTTAACTTTGGGGGGTGTGTGTGTACTTGTTTGTTAGATTATTCTTTTTGTTTTTTTGCTCGTACATTACAGCTACTGTACCCATTGTTTTGAATAATGTTCAGTCCGACTCCTGACAATGGCAAACCGAAATACAACATTTCTTGGCACTGGCAACATTATACAGTGATTCTGTAAAACTGTAAAGTCGTATCATTTGAAGGTGTAAACTCTGATCGCAGTTAATGTGAATTAATTTGCATGCTGGACATGTCAATATTTGCATTTGAGTGGGCTAGTTTGAGGTGGTTAATTTATCATCACTTTTTAGTCTGTGTATTTTAATGAGTGGGTAAAACTGTGTGTGTGTGTGTGTGTGTGTGTGTGTGTGTGTGTGTGTGTGTGTGTGTGTGTGTGTGTGTGTGTGTGTGTGTGTGTGTGTGTGTGTGTGTGTGTGTGTGTGTGTGTGTGTGTGTAAAGTAAGGTAAATGGTTTGCATTTCTTTAGCATCTTTATCCAAAACGCTTAACATTCTATTTATTACCATTCACACACATTCACACACCAACAGCAGGGGCAGCCATGCTAGGTACCAACCTTCTCATCAGGAGCCGTTAGGGGCTCAGTGTCTTGCTCATGTACGTGTGCACAGTGGGTGTGCGTATATGAATGTGGATTGTGGATTCTTCAATTAATGCACACACATGTACCTACAGTAAATGTGTGTATCTATGCATATGTGTACTGTGTACATGGGCACGTGTGTACGTGTGTGTGTGTGTGTGTGTGTGTGTGTGTGTGTGTGTGTGTGTGTGTGTGTGTGTGTGTGTGTGTGTGCGCGCGTGTGCATGCGAGTAAAAGTGATCAGTGTCCATGCTGAGGGCTTTGTCACAGCTGACCTATATTAGATGAAAGCAGCTGGATCAGTGGCCTGCAGGGACAGTAAGAGAGTTGAGTTCTAATTATCTCTGCAGCTATGTAGCCACACACACACACACACACACACACACACACACACACAGACACACGTACGTACCATCAAATCAATGGGAGCCCATGGGAACATCTGCCATGCTCCACTTGATAAACAACAGAGGCACATCCTCCATGTAAGATTGGCAGCAATGTAGTGTCAAATGACGCTCATTAAAACCCATTTGCGATCACTTAGATGACAATGGCCTTTGGTCATGTCTTCAGGATGCAACCATCTGGGACTGTTAGCTGATCACAGATTCCATTTGTAAAGATTAATCTTCCAGGAATTCCGGTTTATTAGGTAGTACACTGGAGAGAGACGGACGGAGACGATGGAGCAACCCACTTTAATAAACATTATTTATTTATTTACAGAGCACTTACCCACAATGTTACAACATGCTCTAACCATTGAACCTCAGCATCCCTAATCTGGGGGTGAACATTCGTCAAAAATAGCAGATCTACAAGCACACAACCCAAAAAAATATATAACTCTGAAAAAAAGTCTAACCAAAAATAGAACAAAAACCTAAAGTGTACAAAATTGCAGTGTGAAATAAAAACATTAAGACAATCAGTAGTAATGTCAAAATTGACAAAAGCAAGCACTAAACTGAGATTAACAAAGGAAACTAAATGACATCCCTTGTCCTTTGCACCTACTGTAGAATCTTGTTTTCTGTTTTCCCATGCACTATAAGGGTGCATTCACTAATCCACTCTGACACTGTGCTATGGATGTTTTGCCAAATTATTTTGTAATTTACTAATGCGACTTGATTAGCCAGAGTACTGTGATGGCAAACATTATTGCCATTAATTACAGAAAATAACGTTCCTACCATTATGGAGGATTTTCAAGAGGAGGAATATGAAAATAACAATGACATTAACATATTTTTGTAAGATAGTCATGTGTAATGTGTCAAACATTATGGTATTGTATCACAGTATGACCTAAATGCACATGTTAGCCAGTTAGCAAGATAAGACTGATACTTCGGTTGCGTTTGTTCACCAAACAAGAGACATTTTGCCATAACTTCCTTGTCTTGATCCATGGCTCTTGGACAAACAGTCTCTTCAGCTAGGGGGTCTGTGTGCGCCCAGATCAAAGCACACAGAGTGTGCCCTAACGCCCTTGGAGCGAATTTACCAATGTGCCCTAAATGGTTGAGCAACCAGGATGTCATGACTGAGACTATATAATATTGAAATCTCTATTGCCATCAGGTTCTGGAGTTGTGAAAAGGGAGTGAAATTCGAGTAAAGAATGTACTCAAGAGTTCTTGTCTGACTGCTAATACACATCTTTGCTTTGCACTGGCGTGTTTATTTTATTGTATTTGATCTATAATGAGACACAGCAAGTCAGAGAGAGCCCAGGAAACAGATGCTAATTGTTAAATGGTAAAGAGTGGACTAATGTTCATGTTTGGTAATAAGTTGAGCAGGCCCTATAGCACTTTCCTCAATGTAACTTACACTGTAGCATTTGGTGTTTAGCTCAGTCCATAAATACAGGACGCATGCACGCACGCACACACACACACACACACACACACACACACACACACACACACACACACACACACACACACACACACACACACACACACACACACACACACACACACACACACACACACACACACACACACAAGCGGCCTGTGTTTTCTTGGTAATTGGATGCTGTACACACTCAATTAAGCTGTTAGCCTCCATGTCATTCCCTCACTTCTTAGTCCTCTCTCCCACTGCTTTCTTTGTAAATCTCACTCCCATTCATTAGTCTTCATTTACTGCTTCAAATTCACTGTCTGCACCCCTATCCCCCCCCTCCCCCCCTCCCATTCCCGACGACCACCACTGCCCTTGTTACACCTCCCTCCGCCTCCCCTTGGTGAATCCTGCCTGCCTTTCCTCTCTCTCCCCCCTTTCCCTCCCTCGCTCCCCTCCTCCCACAGCAAAAATGTGTTCACTAGTAAAGAACACACCGTCAAACAATCAATCAGTTTGGGTTATATGTATTTAAGATAGAAACAACGTTGAATTTGATGAAAATTCAATGAGGTAGGAATGAGGGGAGGAGGGGTTGAAGGGTTCATGAGAAGTACTGTATAGTGTGAGATAAGAAGGAGGGGAAGCAGGGAAAAATGGAAGAGGGGGACAAACGCAAAGTAAATAAAAAGAAGGTATGGTCATTTTAGCTATCCAGCAATTCCAGCCGGCAGATTCGTCGCACTGGGAGGCAAACTGCAGCCTTGGAATACATTGGAGTCAATGAGGGCCAGGTGGACCAGCTCATGAACAAACATCATCTCTGAACGACTGCAACCTTTATAAAATACTCGGCCCAGAAAAATAAAAAAAGACATATCACACATTGTTTTCTGCTGTGTTGTTTTTTGATGTGTATACTGTGTACACTAACCACCACATCATTTTATTGAGGTATCTAAAGAGCACAAAGTAAGCTTCTGAACGTGCCAAAGTATCGCAAGACTGTCCATCATTGACAACCAAATCTTGCGGTGATGCCGGGCCAGAAACTATACATGCCGCTGTTTAGATGCCTCAATAAAAGTATACAGTGTGCACATCGAAAAACAAGTGATTGAAAAACAACCTGTTAGGCTATATGTCTTTTTTTATATTCCTGATCTGATTAACTGACAAAGGTCCCAATCGTTCAGAAATAGTTTGTTCACAAGCTCTCATTGATTGCAATGTATTTCACAGAACTTCTGGATCCAGTTTTGCCTCCCATGGCAAAACCGTGGAACGGCCCTACCTTCTTCTATCAATTACCTCGGACAAACGATTGTTGGGCTGAGGGCAGGAAGGGGTGAGGGGATAAAGGGAAGGGAAGGATGAAGGTGTGTACAGTATTAACGAGGGGATGTGAAGTTGGAGGGATGAGGAAGGAAGCGATGAGGAGATGAGGGGTAGGGGAATGTGATGAAGATGAGGTGAAGGGGCAGGAGGAAGAAGGGTGATAGCGTGAACGGGTGAGGGATTTAGGGATGAGAATGGGGTGGCGGAGGGATGCGAGATACAGATCAACAATGGCAGGTGAACATTGTCGTGTACAGTATAAATGCAACCTTTGATTGGTCTGAGGGGAGTTGATAAGGTTGGAGTTGTTATCAGAAATGATTTGAATCAGTTGAGCGTGGGAGGAATTGATATCGGGTAGATTGGAGATGATTGAGACGAGGAGAGATTGTTATCAGGTGCGGTCTTCCCTCCTGAACTTATGCTGTACCAACTTCATTTAATAAAGCATCAAAATCTATTTAACCACATCAGCTATTCGAAAATAGCTGATCTACGTTGTGAGCTACGTTAGATCTGCAATTTTCAAAAAAACCTTGAAACAATTTAAAAAATGTCATAGCCTATGGGGTCCCTGGCAATGTGGCACAAAATGTTTTCAGATGGGGGTCCACAGCCAAATACATTTCATTTGGGGAAAAGTTTGAGAACCACTGCCGTAGGGTGGAAGAAGGGATGTTGTCATGTTAACGTTTGTGTTGGGTTGTCTAACCTCATGTGTTTCTATTGTTGTCTCTGTCTTTCTCTATTCAGCTATTGACGGCGTGTTTGCAAAGCAGTCTGTTCCTTCCCCAAAGACATGGAGCACCATTTCCTGATGAGACTGTGGTGAGTGAATGTGGGCACGCACGCACACACACGTGCACGTATGCACGCACACACACAGGCACACACACACACACACACACACACACACACACACACACACACACACACGCAAATCAGTGAGCACCATTTCCTGATGAGACTGTGGTGAGTGAATGTGTGCGTCCGTGCGCGCGCACACCATAGACTGTACAAATGAATGGAAAATGCCACTCCCCTGCTTTCTACAGAACGAAAATGAAGCCGATAGTTCAGAAACGTGCATTCCTCCATCGTTAATATATACAGTTGGCCACGCCGGAACTCAAACGCTATTGGTTGAGACCAGACACGTGACCAGCGAACCGGAAAACAACCCCCAAAAATGCTATTGGTTGGGTAGCTTGTCAATCAAGAGCGGGGGCGGGGAATGAATGCTATTGGTTGTGTAGGTTGTCAATCAAATCATCCCGCCCCTCCTGGAGCATAGCCTACTTTATCGTCAATTTTAGAATAAATGGGACCATAATTTAGCAAAACGCATATTATGATGATTGAAAGGAGACTTTAAACTAGCGACTGGAAGCATATAGAATTTATGACAATTTTTATTACGGTAAGAAAATCTAGTCTAAAGTTTGTCAAAAACCCATTCACTTGCGTTAAAATAAATTCTTTCTGACACTTCAGGTCGGCGCAGAGTAAAACAGTGCCTCACTCTGGCCATTCATAAGCTTCCGTGTTGGCCTCATCGTAAATATCCAAGCCTTGCCCCTTGGCGCACACACACACGCAAAATACAATATTTATTGCAGCCACTTATCATTTGTACGCTTACACATCCTTTAAAGTTTACACCATAAATCCCACCAGCGTGTGGTGCGTCCTTGAAATCCATCCCCTGGTTGGGGCAGATGTTCCCGGTGGAACCTTTCAAGGATTAAGCTCCATGTCAGTGAAACAGCTGCAAGAATGTTGGGGATCAGAAGCATGTCAGTCTCCTCCGTTTTGATGTAGTGCTTGGAACGAGACCCACTTGTAAAAACGTTCTGCTTCGGAGCTGCACTCTTGGGAACGGAGACACGTGTTTGTGAGTGAACAAAGGGAGGAAGGAAGGATGACAGACAAGCAATTTGAAAAAAATCACAACTTAGTTGAGAGAGAGAGAGAGAGAGAGAGAGAGAGAGTGAGTCACAGTATAGTAAAGTAAAAAATAGCTGTCCAGTGGTGGCCTGAGGTCTCTAATAGTAACTAGTGACTATTTTTAGTCTGTTTCTCTTCCCATCCTACTTTCTTTCCCCTCTCCTCCTCCACTTCTCTCTTTCACTGCTGCTCTGATGACAGTTTATGAACTCAATGGATTCCTCAGTGTTCAATCTGTTCATTTATTCATTTGTACACTCCCAGAGTTAGATTAACCTATTCAATACGGGAACGCATCTACAAATGTCTAATAAATCCTAACAGTTTTCTGAAAAACGTATGTTTCTATACTAGCGGTGCTCAAACTCTTTCATGTCAAGGACCACCCAAAATGATATGTATTTGGCCGCGGACCCCCTATCTCAGAAGATGTTGTTCCAGGCACCCACCAGAAGCAAAGATTTTAGTTACAAATGTTTGAATATATATATTCAAAGATTAGCAACATTTTCAAAAAATATCAGATGTACAAGCTCATATCGCGACACTTGTTGCCGCGCTATGAGCTTGGATATCTGCTATTTTTGAATAGCCCAAAGAAATCTAAAATGACACAGATGCATCCCCGGTCCTAATGGCTTAACACTCTTTACAGTGTAAATGGTAAATGGTACATACAGTCATCGGCAGCAGAAAGGCGCTCATTGTCTTGCTCAGACAAGAACACTTCGACAGGCAGCAAAGGGGGAGTCAGGAATCGAACTGGGAACCTTCCCACTTTCCCAAGTGGCCACTCTACCTCATCCTGTCCTGAGACCCTCTCCCCTCCCACACACGCACGCACGCACGCACGCACGCACGCACGCACGCACGCACGCACGCACGCACGCACGCACGCACGCACGCACGCACGCACGCACGCACGCACGCACGCACGCACGCACACACACACACACACACACACACACACACACACACACACACACACACTCCCTATCCCCTCTCCTCCTCTATACTGTAATTGACTCAAGCCACTCTGCTGCATTCCAATCCATCAATCTCTCTATCTGTCGCCCGTCGTTCCTTTATTCTTCTTCCCAGTCCACCTATCCATCCATCACCCCCCCCATCCCATCCCTCCACCCCCCATAGTCCACCTACTGTATCCATCGATCACCCCATGGTACATCCTTCCACCCCCCCCCCCCCCTGTCCTCCTCCTTCTCTCCAGGACTGGACTTGCCTTTTAACAACAACATTGACACACTGCAGCTGCCAGTAAATGACAGTCAGAAAGAGTGGCTTTAAGTGGTCAGGTAGCATGTGTGCGCGCGTGTGGGCATGTGTGTTTGTTCTTTTAAACTCACTCAGTGTCCCAATTGTTCTCCCAGACTGCACTTGACTAGCCTGACACTTTTTTTTATTTTCATTTTGTTTCACTCCATTATTCAGTCTGAAGCCCTCCCAGTGCAGCCGTTTTCTGAGATGGGGGCATGGCCAAAGTGGCTCTCTTTAGCAATTGGTTCATACTGGATTTATCCCGATCCCGATTAGGGCCGGTTAGATTTTCAACCGAGAAAACCCTGCCTTTCCACAGCGTCACCAGACCCTGAACGCGAGGCCAGCAATTCAGGGGCTGGAGCCAGGCTAGCACTTGACTTGAATGAATGAGAATTTGGGAGAGGGAGAATTATCTAGCTCCCCGGGGTAGGGGAAATTACTTTTACGACTCTACCGGCAGATGGCTGCTCAAATGGCTCTGATGAGCAATAAAGTAAGAGTTATTGTGTATCTTGCTCAGAGACACTTCGACATGTGGGTGAGCTGAGGACTGGGTGAGCTGAGGGTCAAACCAGTGACCTCCCAATCCCCAGACGGCCTCTCTACCCACTCAGCTACAGCCGCCCCTTCTATTGCAACGTAGACAGTTGTGTTGTGTTTATGTATGTGTGAGCAAAAGGGATGTGTTTTGTATGTATTTAAACAAAGCTTACAGCTCCAAGCTCACAACTGTGAGCTTGTAGATCTATATTTGCTTTGATCTGCTATTATTCTATCTATTTTCTGTAGATCTGCTGAGATTTGGTGTAGAGGGGAAAAAGGAGGGGACCAAATAAAGACCCCTGGGGGACCCTGATCAATGCAGTATATAGGGTCTAATTGCTTAGTGCAAGTGCACGCACACGTGAGTGCATGTTTCGCGCATGCACATATTTTAAAAGAGGCACACATGCACGCACATGCAAAATGTGCACTCACATGCACTCGCATGTTTTCGGACGTCCACGCGCATGTGTGTTTACGTGCCCGCTGACCCCTTGCTATGAGTATACTGCATAGATAGATGCTGGTGAGCGGACAGACAGCAGTGCTGTGTGCTGTCGCTGTCCTGAAGGGCAGCATATTGCAGCAGTTAATGATCTCATTACGAGCCATGTGTGTGTGTGTGTGTGTGTGTGTGTGTGTGTGTGTGTGTGTGTGTGTGTGTGTGTGTGTGTGTGTGTGTGTGTGTGTGTATGTGTGTGTGTAGCTTATTTGCACACTGTTAGTGCTGTCGTACATAATGCTGCTAGTCAATCAGCTGTTATGTGTGTCCCTGTTTTTGGGGGCTGATATAATAAGTGCGTTTAGCTTTTTGTGTGTGTGGGGGGGGGGGGGGCATCTGTGTGTGCGCGAGTGTTCGTTTGTTTAGTTTGGTGTATGAGGGTTTTTACTAGTGCGTGTGCCTGGTGTTGTTGAGGGTAGTATATTTGTGTGTGTTAAGCATGTGCTGCACTTGTGTGTTCAGCATACACAAGCACTACAGTATGTGTACAGTTAGTGGGGTATAAATATGTGTGTGTGTGTGTGTGTGTGTGTGTGTGTGTGTGTGTGTGTGTGTGTGTGTGTGTGTGTGTGTGTGTGTGTGTGTGTGTGTGTGTGTGTGTGTGTGTGTGTGTGTGTGTGTGTGTGTGTGTGTGTGCGTGCGTGCGTGCGTGCGTGCGTGCGTGCGTGCGTGCGCGCGCGCGTGTGCGTGTGTGTGTGCGTGTGCGTAGCTGAGTGCAGTGGTGAAAAAAGTACTTAGATTTCTTACATAAGTAGCAAGTGCCAATACTCTATTATAAGTAAAAGTTCTGTATTCAAAATTTGACGTATTTGCATAATAATTCAAGTAGTGGAGTAAAAAAGTGCATATAGTGTATAAAGTATTGAAAAGATAAACGCAAAATTGTACTTGGTTAAATGTACTTAGTTACTTCCCACCACTGACTGGGTGCAGAATGTATGTTAACTGGAGGCGGGCAGAGTTTGAACCTGAGGAGAACAGGTTATCGATCGCTGTTTCTTGATTATCTGCAGCAGGTCTTATCAGGCTCAGATAAGAGAATGAGTACAGTCTACTCCTCACCTCCCTATAGTTCAAGTGGTTCTCAAACTTTTTCATGTCAAGGACCCCCAAATTGTATTTGGCCGCGGACCCCCATCTCAAAATATTTTTGCACCAGGGACCCCCAGAAGAGCAGTACATATCAAGAATCCTTTTTTTTCTTTTTATCAAGATTTGTAATTTTTTTCCCTCCAGAAATAGAAGATCTACAAGCAGATCTAGTAGATTGGCTATTTTTAAATAGCCAAAGTATAAAATATGATTAAAGTGTTTAAAATGTTTGTGATGCTATGGTAAAGGAGTAGTTCACTCAATAAATTACTTTTTTCATTAGAATAAGTATGCTCTGCCATATAAAGTGGTCAGATGGGTGGGGTACGCTCTCGAGATACTCAAGTGGGCTCTGATCCAGAAAAGGTTGGGAACCGCTGCTCTACAGTATAATTGTACGCTCTGCAGTGCCCTGAAAAAGATTGTCGTTGTTCTTTTATGTCTACTTTTATTCTTGTGAAATATGAGATGCTTGGTGATTGGTAGAAAATCTCATTTAATATAGCGCTTCTTCCCTCTGTTGTGCTGTTGTTATGATAGACCGTTCAGCACTGCAGTTGATAAAACAGTCTATTGCCTCAAGCCTTTTGTCTTTAAACTCTTTTGTGATAAGGTTGATAAAATGCTAATATTCTGGGTACATTTAATGAAATCATTTAAATTCTATACGCTGTCTATCTGTCAAAGACACACACCAGTATTATTCGGTGTCTGGATGGATGGCGACAGTGAACATTTTTTAATGAATTAAGCCTAATTTATGCTTTGGTGACAAAGTGTCAAAACATTGTTGGCAGATGGAACTTAGTCGCAAGACGTTTTGTATTACTTTATCAACCAGACAGTAAGCTCAGCTGAAGGTTCCATTCCTGTCCAAAAAAAAAGTATACCATGCAGTAAACCAGCGATCCCCAACCTTTGGGCCATGAGGATATTACAATGTGGGCCCCTAAATAATTGACAAAACACTCAGATATCAATGATAATATAACATTAATATAAAAAACGAATAATGTGAAAAAATGTCATGTTAGTTCAACACAATCGATTGATTGATCATTCAAATAAACATGCTCTGACAATGCATGCGGCCCAAAGTGGTCAGAAGGGTGGGCTGGGAACGCTTTTGAGTTTTTTAACCACTGCGGTAAACTACTTTAGCTGTGTCAGTGTCACCACAGCAAACGTGTTGCTTTTGTTACAGTAGGCCTATTAAAAAAAAAAAGGTGCTACTGTACATAATAATCAACTACTTTTTACTACCGTTACAGACGTCAAATAATGAAATCATATTTTCAAAAACGTATGTATTGACCTTTTCACACTTGACAACATAAACGTTATAGATGGGTTATTTCCCATCTATGAGTCTATGAATATCAGTAGCTGACAGGAAATAAACTTGACCCAAGCTGTTCCCTAGCAACCAAACTCCTCTGACAAGATCCATAACAGCACAAACACTGCTCAGTATACAGTACAACACTGCTGCTGCACCTTGTCAGTGCAGTGGATTCTCTCTCTCTCTCTCTCTCTCTGTCTCTCTCTCTGTCTCCGTGTGATTTATGGGTGTCTTTTATCACAGTTGAAGGCTGGCCTCATCTAGTCTGAACTACTCAACTTCTATTTCACAGAAAGAGTCACAGAAAAAAGGCGGGATTGGAGCCATAGGTACTCAACCCGTGCGTGCGTGTGTGGCGTGCGTGTGTGGCGTGCGTGGCGCATGCATGCAGTCCCTCATCCTTCACATTATTTAATCAAAGCCATCCATCACAACCCGATAATTAGACAGAGGGATGGATTGCATGATGAGAGCCCTTTGGTTAACACACACACACAAACACACACACACACACATGCACACGCACGCACGCACGCACACACACACGAACGCGCGCACACACACACACACACACACGCACACGCACTCACACACTCACACACTCACACACACACTCACTCACACCCACAGGTGCATGCATTCTGGCCGCATTCCCAACCACATAAATCCCAAAGACAAATATGCGGGAACAAGGCAGCAACATCACTTTCAGTGTGGATGACATGACTGAAGACTTGTTCTCTGCTCAGAATGAACACCGATGCAGCAAACTGGCACAAACCTCACACAGAATCACAAGCTGTTTGAGCCTTTCATCCTCTTTGGGTCTGTGCTGGTGGCGGGCATTTAACCGAAAATATATTTAGAACCAATAACTGACTAATAACCGAATAATCGATTGTTTGTATTTTTCTTTTCTTATATCAACAAATCGAAGCGAAAGAGATGATTTTCAACCTAAATGTTCCCAATGTTCTGAAGTAAGGAGATCAACAATACACTGCGGCAAAAGATACCCTATATCATCTTTGTATTTCTCCAAAAGGTTTTGCTGCACTGAAATATCGATGTCCCCACATCAGAACAATGGGATTTAGGATGAAAATTGGTTTCCCTTTAAGTTTCATCTATACACTGTTAGTACAACAGTGTTGCTTGACAAAAAGAACTGATTACATTACATTACATTACAGTCATTTAGCAGACGCTTTTATCCAAAGCGACTTACAATAAGTGTATTCAACATAGGTAGGGAACGAAAACTACTAATCACCAGAAGTTTTAAGTACATTTCCTGCTAAAACAAGCAACCAAGAGTATACCTAGCGCTAAGGTAAAAGTGCAATATATCAGCTACCTACTTTCTTAAACAGATGAGACAAAAATGGCAAAATCAAATGAGCACGAGCTAAAACAAATAAGTGTATCGACTAAACAAGATCCAATAAAACAATACAAAAATCTGATCTACAAGCTAACCATACGCCACAATGTGATGCATTGTTATGCGATAGCTTATTGTTTGATTAGATGTATTTTCAGCAAGCGATTACATTTTGCAATGAGGTACACATTTTTGAGCGGTGTAGCCGCTCCTATAAGTGGGTTTGGGACCGTTGTGAAAAGACCGTCGTGAAAATTTGTCTTTCGCTGTACTGTGATTGGCTGACTCTATTCAAACCCTTTGCTCAGTACTGTGATTGGCTAGCGAGACGCATGATGAAATTAATAACCTATAAATATCACCACGCACTTAAAAATAATTACTTTTTTTTTAAAAGTGAGCTTCCATCACTGTGATGACCACTGTTGTTGCTAAATAACACTGCTCACTTCACACTGGGTGTTTGCTTTAGGTGCTATTCCAAAAGCCAGTATCTTACCCACGGTGTCATCGATGACCTCAAGGCATGTTTCAGCAGATCTGGGCAAAATTATATTATCGTACCACACATGATAGGGTTAACATAATCAAATATGTTGCCCTGAGAGATAAGAAAATTGCATTGGAGAGTCATTTTTGATACTCAAATAAATTACTAGTGTAAGCGACGTGGGTGTTGGTGCAGAATATACTCAGTTCAACACTGTTTAGGTTCTTCTCAATAACTTTTACTGTAGTCTCTCAGCAAAACAATGCAGTCCAACAGACGTCAACAATCAATGAATGAAAACAAGCTGTGTTCCCGCTCTCTCTCCCTCTCTTCTTCTCTCCTTTTTCCCCTCTCCACTCTCTAGCATTCTCCACAGCGCCCCTAAAGGGAACTCTCTCCCTGTGGCGGAATTTCACTCTTACACTATCTACAATTTGCAATCTTTGTCATTTGTTCTCAGTTTTTTTAATAATTATTAGAGTCTTGTTTTATGGCCGCATACCATGTTGGGCATTAACTGGTTCTCAAAGTAGGGTCTGGGGACTGAGGGGGTTCCAGGGGTCCCCAGCAAAATGAGTTAATATAGCATCAAAATCAGTGTAACCACTTTAACCCTGTATACATTCTTGTAGATCTCTCTACTAAGCACTCCTGCATTGTTTATTTTTTCAACCTCATGCCTCATGCCTGAGTGATAATGAATGCTTGCATGCTTGTATGTATGTACATGCATACTGTACATACATACATACATACATACATACATACATACATACATACATACATACTGTACATACATACTGTACATACATACATACATACATACATACATACATACATACATACATACATACATACATACATACATACATACATACATACATACATACATACTGTACATACATACATACATACATACATACATACTGTACATACATACATACATACATACATACTGTACATACATACATACATACATACATACATACATACATACTGTACATACATACATACATACATACATACATACATACATACATACATACATACATACATACATACATACATACATACATACATACATACATACATACATACATACATACATACATACATACATACAACACAATACACAACACACAGTGTCTGGCTGCCATCATACTGTTAGACACATTCAGAATGTTCAGTAAAGGCTAGTCAGAGAAAGGGCATAGTGGACTGTGAACGTACATGTAGTTGGAAATTAGGAGCTTTCCCCCCCATTTTTCCAGCTGATTCCTGTCGTATTTTGATACTGGTATGTGGTAGACTAGAAACTGAATGTATTTGTCTATTTAATATATATTTTTTAAAGTGAAGATAAGGGGGGAGGGGGGGGTATCTTACCTTGGCAAAAAAAGACGACCAAGCTCTTTTCACCAGTTCCTTGAAAAGCTTTGATCTTGTTAGAAGAACTCCTAATTAAACACATCCAATTATGAATCTTCTAATTTTGAGCTAATCACTGGCTGAGTGTGACTGTAGCTCGGATGTAATCCTGCCAAGATACGGTTTACGTATAATCAACAGTGCTGTGAGTGATTGTGCTTTTAATGATGAATTGGTGTTTATATTGATTTGTTGCGGAGGTCTGAAGTGGATCCAGGGATCTCAAAGGATTTTGAAACAATATAGCTCTAATGAATTATGCATAGCATCTCATGAATGTGTGAGCAATTTGCGTGCGTGGGTGCGCGCGTGCGTGTGTGTGTATTACTTGTTTAATTGTTATTTTTTTGTTTTATGTTTATAAATGTGTGTGTGTGTGTGTGTGTGTGTGTGTGTGTGTGTGTGTGTGTGTGTGTGTGTGTGTGTGTGTGTGTGTGTGTGTGTGTGTGTGTGTGTGTGTGTCTGTCTATCTGGAACCACGTTTCTCCTCAGTGGGTTGACCAATTGATCTGAACTTGCACACGGTCATTGACCATTGGTACACAAAGCCAATTTTCAACTCTTCCAAAATGGAAGTGTGTTTATTATTATTTGTGAACGGTCCTTGCAGAATATGGGATCTGTAGTCGTGGTTGCAGTCCCATAGCCCAGATGGACGGTGGGTGGAAACGATGGGTATGGGCTAGTACTGTATACACACACACACACGCGCGCACGCACGCACGCACACGCACGTGCACACGCACACCTCCACTTATACATTCTATTTTCTCCTATCTCTTGTCAACAGTGATAGCATGTGCTGACTAAGGGCTGTCAGATGTGTCTTTAGCCCCCCCCCCATCCTCACACAATGACTCATTGATCACGGGAACAAGTGACAAGAAGGCAGTGCTGCCTGAGACTTTTGGGGAGGAAGGGCAAAAACTTTTTTCCTGCCTGCCTTCAATCTTTCCCTTTCAGCACCACTGACACGACGTCGTTCTTCACTCTGTCCCCCGTTTTCTCTCTCGTTCACACGTTCACAGACACAGGACACCCACAAGACACATTCGCACGTTCATTTGTCATCACCACCTTCTCCGTGCTTTCACAACCATCCTGCTCGCTGCATTTCAATTTGCCGTTGTGACCGAACTGCTGATGCAGGTGATGGTATAGGAGGCTTTATCTCCCAACGCCAGCCAGCAGATCACGTGCGCCCACTTCCACATGCACAATCCTATACTTGGTCAATCCGTAGTTGTGGAACTATCTGCGTGCATACGTTGGTGCGTGTGTGTTCATGGGAGTGTGTGTGTGCGGCGTGCGTGCGCGAGTGTGTGCTCGTGAGTGCGTGCGCGCATGCGCGTGTGCGTGTGCGTGTGTGTGTGTGTGCGCGCATGTGTGTGTGTGTGTGTGTGTGTGTGTGTGTGTGTGTGTGTGTGTGTGTGTGTGTGTGTGTGTGTGTGTGTGTGTGTGTGTGTGTGTGTGTGTGTGTGTGTGTGTGTGTGTGTGTGTGTGTGTGTGTGTGTGTGTGAGTGTGTGCACGTGCATATTTGTGAGAAGTCATGCAGGCCATAGCTGTGAGTGTGTTTGCCCATTGTGTGTTTGTATTTTTTCCACACATGAGTGTTGTATTTGTGCGTGTGTGCGTGCAGGCATGCGTGCGTGCACCCTGGTGGAATGAGTAGCAGATTCCAGTCATTCAGAACACTGATGCTCCCACAGTGGGCCACACTGACTGTGTTCCGTGTTCCTTTCTTTGTTCTTTCTCTCCCTAGTCGAAACATGTCCCTGTAAATGCAAATGTTGAGCGCTTGCACAAAAAGAAACATTTCACCCTCTATTTTGCACCTGTGATCCTGTGATGTGACAATGAAGTTGATTCTGAGTCATAACTGCATGCACCTACATGCGTCTCCGCACACACATGAGCGACACCCCTCCCCTAAGCAGCATGCTTATGCACACACAACTGTGTGCTTACACATGTGCAAAAAGAAACGTGTGCATGCACACAGGCAAACAAACACGTATGCACACATGCATAAAGTGAGTAAAGTTACTCCAGCATTCTTACAGCTTCATAATCAATGGTCGGAGGATACACTTACAGTATAGCCTATACTGTAGTTTCTGTTTCGTAAGAGGATTAAAGAGAGTGAGAGAGGAAAAGTTTGGGTGAAACTTTAAGTGATGAGGTCCGCTCTATACG
Source organism: Gymnoscopelus microlampas (assembly GCF_963454915.1). Taxonomy (NCBI): domain Eukaryota; kingdom Metazoa; phylum Chordata; class Actinopteri; order Myctophiformes; family Myctophidae; genus Gymnoscopelus; species Gymnoscopelus microlampas. The sequence continues at coordinate 23,903,254 of NC_139952.1, forward strand.
CAGAAACAGAAGAAAGTAGAAGGTGTATGAAACAGCACTTCCAAGCCCACCCCTGTGTCTGACATCACTTTGACCGTGTTTCTCTCCTTCTCTCGCTCTCTCTCCTTTCTTATCTCCTCTTTCCACCGGCCTCCGTTCTCTTCTGCTCTCACCCTCTTCATCCACCTCTTCTGTTCTCCTGACTGTGCCCTAGACTCGCTCCGAAGCTGTGCTCCCCTCATTAAAGTCTCTTTCATGGGGACTGGAGGAAGACAATAAGCGGTTTGAAAACAGCAGACAATGGGAGACAAGGATTATCCCCATGCTTACATCTATTCCTCCAAACACCCCCCCCCTCCCCCCCCCCTCCTCCTCCCCGATCCATCCTCTCTCCTCCAGCCCTCTGATGTCCCCTGTGTCTCTCCCTCTCTCTTCTCCTCGTCCTTGTTTTCCCACCATGTCAATTGCTCTCTTCATCTTCCTTTTTTTTGTTTTTGTTTTATTTTTCCTATCTTTATAACTTTCGCGGGTGTTTCTTCTCTCTCTCCCTTTGTCTTGTCATCATCCCTTTCTTTGCATGAGTCATGGCGTCTTTCTCTCCCCGCTTTAGGGCATCACTTCCCTCTCTCTCCTTCTTCGCGTCCTCCTGCCCTCTGCCTGCTTCTTCGCCAGCTCCCTTTATACTTTCAAATGACTCATCTCTCTCTCTCTCTCTCTTTAGTCTCTCTTTCTCTAGCAGAAGAGGAATAGACCAGTGATTCCCAAGATATTGCAAGTGGGCCCCCATATATTTGGCGAAACACTTAAGATGAAGAAGAATATATATTCTTTAAAACCTTGAATAATGAGTTACTTAAAGCAGGGGTTCTCAAATGTTTTTGGCCCAGGTACCCCTTGGAGGGGAGACATTTTTACAAGGACCCCCTCATCCTCGCAACGGCGATAAGCATTATACATACAACCACGTGTACTTTAGATGCCATTGGAACTATTTGTATTAAAAACTTTTCAATCAGAATCATTCAGAACCATTTCATAGTCATAAAAAGAAACCACTACTACAATATGAATCATGTGTCAATAGTCATTTTATTTATTTTTAAAAACTGCACACTTTTCAAGTAACTGATCTTAATGATTTTCATAAAATGGACAGGCAAGACTCCAGAAAACACTCCTATAGTCCTAATGAAAACAGACAATTTTAAAATAATAAACTTATTGGTCCTTAAATCCTTGGCACAAAGCTCTCAACAAATCTCAACAAATCAGAAGTTATCATAACACTGCTACAGAACAAAGGCCTATTACATTTGTCAAAAATGTCAGTCAAACACCATTTCAGTTTGAATCATGTTAATAGCCACTACTTACAGAAGTTAATATTATTCAATTTGTACAAAACCTGACAGCACACTTTTCAAAATTAACAGTAGCAATACTGGCATAGTCATAATAAACACAGACGTTTAAGTAGTAAGTGCTTCAACTTTTAAGTAAACGTGTGTGTGTGTGTGTGTGTGTGTGTGTGTGTGTGTGTGTGTGTGTGTGTGTGTGTGTGTGTGTGTGTGTGTGTGTGTGTGTGTGTGTGTGTGTGTGTGTGTGTGTGTGTGTGTGTGTGTGTGTGTGTGTGTGTGTGTGTGTGTGTGTGCGCGTGCGCGTGTGTGTGTGTGTGTGAGAGAGAGAGAGAGATTTGGTCCTTATTGAAATCATAGGCACCTCTATAGTTAACTAATAATAATAGCAACTTAATGAGAAGGATGAGCTTGTCTCTGACTGCACAGTTTATCCATTCTTGGACTGATGGATGACAGGCAGACTCTAAGATCGTTTTCCACATGCAAACGAGCCCTGTACCTGGTCTTAATTGCAGTCATAGTGGAGAATGATCACTCCCAGAGGTACTGTACGTGGTGGGAAAAGGCAGCAATGGGAGGGATAGCCAAAAGTCTGCATGAGGCACTTGCTTGAATCGGGCCTTCAATGTCCTATCACAGGATAAGTCCGCAACAGCTCCTCTTCTGCCTTAGCAGTGAGGCCACTTGTTGCTGCTGAAGCTAACGGATCCCGCACCCAGTCACAGGTAGCGGTGTCCACATCAGTGAAGTACGCGCTGAAGTGCTCTCTCAGTGCAGTGAGGTGAGAGTTGACTACCTCTCTCACTATATCCACAGACAGGTTGTTTTTGTGGAGAAACTCAGCTGGGGAAACATGTCTGTGTTACTCTGTCTTGTATTCTTCTTCTCCATAGCTCAGTTTTCTTCATGAAGGCGGCAATTTTGTCGCTGACTTCGAGGATAGATGCATAGCCTCCTTGAATTGAGAGGTTGAGGTTGTTTAGCAAGTTGAATACGTCGGCAAGATAGGCCAATTTGGCTACACACTCCGGGTTGGGAATCTGCGGGAAATCTGCGGTGTCGGGTTTGTCCTCTCTCATGAACTCTGACATCTCATGACGTAGCTCAAACACCCGCTGCAAAACTTTCCCACGAGAGAGCCATCTCACTTCAGAGTGATACAGCAGAGAGTCATGACCAGCACCCATCTCCCTACAAAGCTGTCCAAACAAACGAGTCTGCAGTGCCCTTGACTTTATAAAATTAACTGCAGTCATAACTGTGTTCAAAACAGAGTGAAGGTATGGTTCCATACCTTTGGATGCGAGCGCCTGCCTGTGGTATACAGTGCGTAGCAATAACCTTCGGGTTGACAGCCATTATCGACACCACTCTTTCGGCCCGTCATCGCCGCCGCACAATCCGTACAAACGGCGACATATTTTTCCCTGCTCAATCCTGCTTCAGTCATGAAAGCATCCATTCATTATTACTGGTGATGGAAGTATGAGTTCTTCTCCAGTAGTGTGCGGCTTCTTAGTTTTAGTTATCTGTTATCTGTTGAGTGACCAAATAAGACACCCTTTGTGCTTTCTCAGAAACTGGAAACGTTCACCATCCGTGTTTCCTGGCGTGTGTATGACTCGCTATCTCGACGGAAGAATGTTAGCCTCCTTTGGTGGACATCAAAGCCACAGGACGCATTTTGGTCTCCTGTCGCTGTTCTCAATAAAACCAAACTCGACTATCAAAATATTTCCTCTTTTTAGCGTGTTTGTCATTTGGCATATTATCACTTGATGATGAATTTATCCTTGCTCGTCGATTGTTAGTTGGCTAAAAATAACCTAAACCAAAGCAGCAGCAGAAATGGTTCAGGTGTTTTTGTTGTTGTTATTTTTCGCTGCGGCCCGTGAGTGCCTGTGAGTTGTCACGACAGATTGACTGATGTGCAGTCTAGTAATCACATCAGCTATTGGCCTAAAGCAAACATTCGAGAAACATAATGAACACCACAAAAATATGTTTCTTGCATGACTTGGCACAAATGACCCTGTAGATAAATATAATTTTAATGATACAGCATTAAAAAAAAGTAACACTTTGAGAATCTTAAACTATGCTACACAATTGATTGATTGATCATTAAAATAAACATGCTGCTGTTAAGTGGCAGATTTTGAAGTGGGCCCTGATCTAGAAAAGGTTGGGATCCACACACACACACACACACACACACACACACACACACACACACACACACACACACACACACACACACACACACACACACACACACACACACACACACACTCACTCACTCAGCTCTATGAAATTATAATGCTGTTACTAATGTGGCACTTTTGTGGCACCTGTGACAAAATGAGGAAGGGAACCGGAAAAAGGCTGAGGTCACAGAGAGAGAGAGAGAGAGAGAGAGAGAGAGAGAGAGAGAGAGAGAGAGAGAGAGAGAGAGAGAGAGAGAGAGAGAGAGAGAGAGAGAGAGAGAGAGAGAGAGAGAGAGAGAGAGAGAGAGAGAGAGAGAGTAAACCCCTGAGGCACATTCTCACATTCGTAGTGTGAGAGTGTAAAACTACAGGTCCATTTTTACACTCTCAGAGTTAAACTAACACTCTGTGTTTATGACAGGAAGCACAAAGCCATTCCTCTATCACTCTGTCTCTCAAGTCGCCCCGTCCCTGCCCATGTGTGAAGGCTCTACCCTCTCTCCATCTTTCCTCCACTGAGGGCTCTACTATCTTTCCATCTTTCCATCTCTCCTCCGGTGAGGTCTCTACCATCAATCCATCTCTCCCGTGAGGTCTCTGCCGTCTCTCCTTCTTTCCTCCACTGAGGGCTCTACTAGCTTTCCATCAATCCATCTCTCCGGTGAGGTCTCTACTGTCTCTCCGTCTTTCCTCCTCTGAGGGCTGCACTATCTTTCCATCTTTCCATCTCTCCTCCGGTGAGGGCTCTTACCATCAATCGATCTCTCCGGTGAGGTCTCTACCGTCTCTCCATCTCTCTGGCGAGGCTCTTGAGTGCAGTGATAACTGGGTTGCAGAGATAGTGGTTTCTAATTCACTCCCCGATCCCTTCTGTTCATCTTGGGGCTGATGCATGTAATGTGTTGGCGAGGTGGGGGTGAGCGTATACATACTGTATGCCTATATGCATGTATTGCATGTACTATATACAGTCATTCATGCATATCATTTATATGCATGAGAGTGTATTTATATATACACTATATACACACTACATGCATGTGTGCATGGCCAACAGAGATAGTGGTAATGAGCCAGTCGGTTACAGTAGAGGTCATCCTATGTGTCTCGGCTCTGGGCCCAGTCCTGTGGTCAGTTGCATGCTGCAGTGTACCCCTTCTCTGTTACTCCCAGTGTTCATTTTTATTTAGTTTAGTCATAGTCTTTTGAATGAAATTCTGTTTAGTTTTAGTCACACTCTAGTCATCTGAAATGTTTTAGTGTTAGTCTAGTTTTAGTTGACTAAATATCATAAGGTTTTAGTCAACTAAATCTACAGTTAATTTAGTCGACTAAAATGTATCTTAGCAGGCCGCGATGGCGTCGCAATGCCTGATTTATACTTACTGTAGCTGCATGCCAAAAATAGCAGATACTCTACAAGCTCACAACGCATCGTGCTGCGACGCGTTGTGAGCTTGCAAATCAGCTATTATCGGAACGTGCGTGCAACCAAGCATAAAACGGCATGTCTTAGTTCTACTGGATCTCTTCTCCACTAGTCCCTCCCTAACATTTTAGTCCAGTTTTTATCATAGTTTTAGTCATTATAGCATTATAGCTAGGTAGTCGAAGTTTTAGTCGACGAAATCAACACCAGTTACTCCCTGTCCACCAGCAAAAACATACTCATACTGTACACACACACACACACACACACACACACACACACACACACACACACACACACACACACACACACACACACACACACACACACACACACACACACACACACACACACACACACACACACACACACACACACACACACACACACACACACACACCACTACTCCCTCCCCCTCCATTGTAGTGCCAATATTAAAGGTTCCAATACTCGTCCTCCCTGGACTATACTATGAATAATGGAGGAATCCCATATGTGCCGGCTTGTAGAAACTAGATCACCAACTGTGGGGCCTGGGGAAGCCTGTTTGGGCCCCCGGCAGCCCTGGGGTCTTCATGGTGGGGATGGGGGAGGATGGGTTGGAGGCGGCTGGACCAGACAGGCCTCCCATGTGGACCAAACACAGATATAAGTATCTGTACTGTTCTGTATGTGCAGTACACAGCCATTTGACCAAATGTTATTCTTTTACGCCTCAAACCGATCAGATGCACTTTATTGCACTCGCAGGTGTGCGCACGACTGTTCTCACCAGCTGCTTTTTCAGAGCTGATATCTTGCAGAAAGCAGCCGATGTGAAACGTTGTCATCAGCATTCACATAACCGACCACTTTTCTATATTGTGTCAAAGCCTGTGTCTAGAATATTTCATTGAAAAGGGGAAGTAACATTTTCACAATTATTTTCCATTCTAGGTTGGTTGGCAGGACTATAATTTATGTAGCTTTCTGGAATGGCAACCTCTGCCTTCGGACATTCGGTGATGTCTTTTGATGTGTTCACCCTTGATTCTCTTTGCCCATCATCCTATAATTCTAAAAAGCTCTTTGGCTCTGTGTGTGCGTCTGTCTGTCTGTCTGTGCGTGCCCCACAAACTCTTCTGCTCGGTTCTCCTCAGTGACGGGAGCAATTGATCTGCATTTGCACACAGCCATTGACCATTACCATATGCACGGAACACATCATCCAGTTTTTCGCTTTCCCCAAATGTCAGCCGTTTATTAGCGTTTTTGTGTTCGCTGGCTCCCGGGTTGCCAAATCATGTGTGTGAAACAAGCGCCGGTGTTGCCACATCCATGAAACAAGCGTGGGTGCTCATATCCCCCGACGGGTACGGTCTAGTGTACATAATTGTATAACATAGGGCTACGTGCAGATGTACCTTATCATACTCTGATACACGTATTTGTGCCTGAAACAATCTAGCTATCATGTGTAGTAACCAAGACATTATCAATCGTTAAAACAGCTAAATGAATCATCAATCGGATTAATTTAATAGGTTAATGAAAGAACGTGGACATACTCTGTTTCAAGTGAAAGTCCAGCATTAAAAATACAGAAGTATTTGCATCAGAATATACTTACAGTACCAAACATTAAAGTACTCATGCAGAATGGCCCATTTCATAATCATATTATTGGACTGTATGAATTAATAATGCAGTAATGTGTTCACCACTTTAATATTGCAGCTAGTAAAGGTAGACTGTGTGCAGCTGGCTACCTTAGCCTATAATAACACATTCATCAATTTGTATTAATAATTTCAGATATACTCAAAGTAAAAGTATCTCAAATTTGAACTGTAGTACAGCAATTGAGTAAATGTACTTTCAGTTACTTTCAACCACTGCGTATGTAGTTTGGGGTTGGATGAGGTATTGGCTGTACAAATCCATCCAAATATTGGATGTAGACTTTGCATTATGACTGTGTTGTGCCGTTTCTGTGCGTGTACAATAGATGCGTTTGCAGCCTGTTCACACTACTATACTGTATCTACAATATAGGTAACTTATGTCTGGCACAATTAACAAACTCACCACTGTTTTAGCCTCATGTGCAGCATCCAAATGCTCTGTGCAGCTCTAAGCAGTTGTGATTTAATTTTACATTTAATTTGCAATCATATGACACTCACATCACAGCAATGAAACAATGTTTTTAGGAGTCAGTTTGTTCTGTATTTCTGTACAGCACAATAAGCTGCTGATGTGAGTGGAAGTTGGATCTGACTCATACTGTATGCCTCTAGATGATATTCAGGAACTCTCGGATATCGAATGGCAGGTCAACAAAGTATTTTATAGCAATGGTGCCCTTGTTAAGCTTGTTAAATGCTAGCGTCTGGCACCAAATCATCACAATTTGTCTGCCCAGTCAGTGCCCACTCAAACCTAAATTTAGAAGCAATTGGCAATTGCTACTTAAGCTTTCCCGTTGGCTGTGATGAAGGTATTAGCGTGAAAAGTGCTGAACACCTCAGTTTCGTACAGTAGGAGCAGTAGAGGGTAAGACAATTTCAACATGTATGTCACATGCGGACACAGTGACAAAGAAGAATAAAACCTTTTGAACTCTTGCAGCACACATCCACTTTACTAACAAACACTCTTCACGTCTGTCCAGTCCACTCGGCTCCACAATTACACTAGGGGTGCAAGCAGTTAAATTAATCCATTTAATCGATTATAATAAAAAGATTAACAAAAATAGCAGATCTACAAGCTCACAATGGGTGGCGATGCGATGCGTCCTGAGCGTATAGATCAGCTATTTGCACAATGTTTGTACGACACCGTTGAAGTAGAAATGGGGCTTAAGTGGTTAATCGAGTCGTTGATATAAAAAAAATGCTTCTCGATTATTTGATTCATCGAAAAAAGTAATAGATAGAATATGTAATCGCTAAGACAATAATTGATAGTTGCAGCCCTACACTGAACCTGAACTTAGTTTTCTTTTGAATGCTAGTGAACTGTAGTGTGCTGTAGATTCAGTCATCTGGTTGCTGGTCCTGGGGTTAACAGTGTGGTGGAGAGGTGCTATGTTTGTGAAGAAGTGCTCCACAATTCAACTGCAATTCTCTTCTCTCTCAGAGGAGAAGTGAATTGGAGAGGAGAGAGGGATTTATAATTGAAATGCAATGGAGCTCATCTTCTGTCTTGTCGCTCCTTGTTCTCTCTTACTCTCTCTATCTGTATGCTGTATGCTTATCTGTATGTTAGTATGCTTGTGTAGTATATGTGTGAATGTGTTTGGTTTAATCCGTCATACAATCGTGTAGCGCGTGGTGAAAATCTACCAGCTCAATTGTGAGCTTGTAGATCAGCAATTTTTGCTGTGCGACAACCAGAACTTTTGCTTATTATGACATGCCCAAAATAGGGATGCCAGGGTTAATGTGGTATGTAATGTACCAAGTTAAGAACATAGGTCACATTGTCTTGCACTCTTACACCCTCCTCCCTGCTTTTAAAGAAGAGCAATACACTGTTCCTGTTCCCCCACATAAAAGAAGTTCTGATCCCTATCTTACATTAGATCAAATCCTTTCAATTGAATCAAGGACACAATCTACCATGTGAGTGCAACGACAATCATCTGAGCCACATGAGAGTCATTAGCAGCAGTTTTAACGTGAAAATCCTCACTAAAGGTCCATAAAACACCGGGAGCTATTTTATTCTGTGCAATTCATTTGCCCGAAAATATACTTATACGTTTGTTATTCACTGCGAATAAATGCATCAACCTGTATGAATATCAACCTCAATTTGAATACTGAAATCACCTTGGCTGTTGTTACCTCCACCAAAAAGAGTCAGATCAGGGTTATGTTTTCGCCTTGTTCTGTTTTCTTTTTGATAAATAAATAACTTGAGAACGGCAGGACAGATTTTCATGATTCAAGATTCACGAAGGTTTAATTGTCACGCACTCATACAAGCACAAGCAGCAAAATGTTGGTGTGTCACACTCTGCAGACTATGATACAGTTGGTTGCTACTCATGCTGGCGGATTTCACACCTTTTCTTTTAATTCTCCCGCACGTCACGTTCTTCCCTCGCTTTAGGCATTTAGCTTTTGCGATTTAGTTTCAAATGCAGCCACATGGTGGCGCTTCGGGGGGAGCAAACAACTCGGGCAGAGACAGATGCAGAGGCACACACAGACATACAGTTAGGGATGGAGCTCGAAAACCGGGTCCATTATATACCCGGGCATGAATTTATCGAGACCCGGTTTTCGATAAGCTTTAGGCTTGTCGAGCCTGTTATCGAGTGTAGCGGCCCATGACGTCATGTCTAAACTATCAAAACAAGAGGCGATCAAGAAATAAATCTAATCACCCACGCTGGCACAAACATGTTGGTCTAAAAGTGTATAGCTGCTGAAGTTGTGCCAAACAGCGCTGCCCGGGGAAACAAGGAAGATGAATTTTATTGGCTCACTACATCACTATTTTAAGGGGGCTGTAAGCGTCCATTTGGTTCCATTTGTACACTCGGGTTGCGACGTTGTGTTTACATGTGCGGTGCAGCGGTGAAACAATGGCGTCAACGAGTGAAACGCTCAAAAGTTTCACTCGTCCACTTCTACCCAAGGTAGCAAGTCTCCGTTGACAATTTTAATAATCCAATTGATAATAATCCGTTTAGGATCTCCCTGTGAATGAATAACTAGTGTTCCTTGAGCGTGTCCGTCCCTCAGTCTGTCATTGCCGAAATTGGCAGATCTACAAGCTCACAACGTGGTGCGAACAGACGCAGTGTGAGCTTGGAGATCGGCCATGTTTTGGTGCGTGACACCGTCGTACGATGAAGTATACATTGCGCTTTTAAAGTGACAGTACACACATTAACCGTTTCTTCAATATTATTTTCCAAAAGTAAAAAGGTCACTTGCCTTCTGTCTGTTAGAAAAGTACTGTATTTGAAGGCCCTAGTAAAATGTAGTGCAAGTGATATATTTTGGTTAAAACAAAGAAAAAAGTATAGAAAAAATAACTATGCATTTTTGTTTATAAAAAGAGGAAGAGACATGGAGATTTTATAGTAATTAATTATTACAGTACTATTCATAATATAAAGCCATTTAACACTTATTGCACATTATATGAATGGTTGTTTTAATATATGATAGGCAAAAATATTTTTAACTTTTGTCATCTTCATTTAATTTTAGATAGTGGTCAGCCACAAACTCACTGTCACAACTGGCCAATAAAAAAAGATACCGGTTCTGTTCAGAATTTTTCGTCTCACGTCTTTTTTTTTAATAATAGAAAAAGATCGATAGTGGGCTCGATAAAAGCTCGGTTCGATAAGCCGGCTCGATAAGGTGCTCATTATCAATAAAAATTAACGAGCTCCATCCCTACATACAGTACCCACAAAACATTGTAACAATAAAAATAAGTTTCTTTCCCAGACAGAGAATAAGACATATGATGCTATGTTCTGCACTAAAAGTTGGTTGGGAATGATCAGTAGGCTACCCCGAAGAGACTAGTTACTTTTGTATCGAAAGGTAAAAAAAAATCAAGGGCACAATCGAGGTCAAAATGAGAACAGATGGGTGGATATTCATGTCACTTGGTGGGAATTAGGGGTAGGACCATAGGTGATGTAATCATAGTTCAACTATCAATGGAATCGATACGTGATCTACCCCGATAGATTGCTTTACATGGATTGCAGAAGATAGGTACAATCCGGCAGACTGCTGCCGGATCTACATGTCTCCGCTCAGAGTCCACTTTATGACCATGTGGACTAGGGTTGGGCATTTTGACTTTTGCTGTGGCCAGCACCTCACAAATAATAACTGGGACTGTGTGCCCTGACTCCATCTTTTAACTCATTAAGACCGGGAACGCATCTGTGTCATTTTAGATTTAAGCTATAACCATTTTTTATACTTTTGGCTATTCAAAAATAGCAGATCTACAGGCTCATGGTTGCAAATCTTTTGAATACATATTTTTTCAAGCAAACATCTTTAACTCAGATCTTTGCTTCTCAATTTTTTGAGATGAGGATCCGCGGCCAAATACTCAGGAGGTGGGTGGTCCTTGACATGAAAAAAATTGAGAACCACTGATATAGAAACATACGTTTTTCAGAAAACTGATTTAGAAAACATTTGTAGAATCGGAATCAGAACCTCAGGTCTTAACACATTACCTACCAACAACGGTTATACTCGTTGTTGGAAAAATACCCCGTTATCTGCCCAACCACGAGTATAACCGTTTTTCCAAAAAAAATAAAAATAACGTTTTTTTTTCTAGCTCCATTCACTCCTTCGTTAACTTATTACTTTAAAATCCTGTATCTCGGCTCCTGTGTACTTTTTTTTTTACCATGTTATTTTGGGTGAAACATGCTATTTTCAATTGGCTGCAATTATGGAACGGATTACCACAATCGGATTATTTTTTTCCACGATTCTACGAGACTCCTGTGTGTGTGTAATGAGGGGATCACCGTGAGGACGGTGATCACGGAAAATATTTTGTGACTACTTAAAAAATGTTTTTTTTAACATTGAATGTAATGCTGGCAGTGGGGGAAGTAAAAAAAAAAACCCTCTGGCAGGGAATGTGTTAATGGGTTAATAAACAGCTCGCAAACAGCACTGGTATTTATTTATGTCAGTCACCGGGAAGATGACATCCAACTGAATTGACTTGAACATTGCCTTTGCTAATCAAGTACTGAAAAAAGCCTATCCTTAGTGCAGATAGAATGACTGTGAACTTTTTTTTATGATGAAGTGGGCGAGTTCGAGTCGTTTTTGCAACATTTACAATGGCATCCTGCTCTCATCGCTCTCGAACCTTGTTTGCACACATGCACGGATAGAACCCATCTAATGCAATCTAGTTTCCAGCGACAATCATGAATAAGTAAATAACCGGGTTGACAGAACGATGTGAATATAAACGCCATTGCCCAGCCCTAGTGGGAAGGATGAGCAGGCTTAGGTTTTGTTTGCACATGTCTATTAATTTTCAAGAGTGGCACAATTAATAGCTGCAAGCGGTACTTACTCTGAGCGTTCAATAAGATTTTATACCATTTCCAGTGATGTGTAACATTTCTTTCTGCTGCTTGAGAGGCACCTTGCGAATATTAAACCTTCCAGTGAGAGGTTTGATTGCAAGCAGCCATCATGGAGGCCATTGCCAGGGAGAAAAATGCACTGGGGAACTTTTTTTGCACCAGCTTGATCCACACAGATCTGTAGATTATTTTCTCGTTTTTTGAATGAAGACATCATGAATATGATGTCAGATGTTCAAAGCTTCATTCAAAAACCTCAATACAAGCTATGAATGTTAACAAATGACATTCAGTACAGCTCTACCCTAAATTCCTACTGGATAATGTCTTTGGGCTTTGGGATTCAGCGTATTCTATTCACAAATCCCATGGCTACATTTTGTTTTAAGCTGCATGTCCCTTTGCAAAAGAAAATCCAGTTAAAGGCAATAAAAGGCATGAGAGTTTATCTCCCATTGGAAAGGAAATGGATAAAGTGAATTCTGTGTTTTTTTCGACACAGGGTGAGGTGACGATTCTCTAAGCTGAAATTACGAAAGTATCTGCTGGCCAATCTGGGCAGCTGCTCTCTCCTGCCTCGTGTTTCTGGAGTGTGAACCAAATGAGCAGAGCGTCAAACATGCTCTCAACGAGTGTTGGCCATGAAGGGATAGGAAGCAAGACAGAGAGAAAGACAGAGAGGAAGGCACACAGCATGACTCAGAGGGGATGAGAGATGAAGAGCCATCTGTGTCCATTTCCCAGCGGCCCTGTCACAAATGATGCACAACCCTTGACCTCTACAGAAAATCAGCATGTGTTACGCCCACTTCCTGCTGTGGTGTGTGTGTGTGTGTGTGTGCGTGTGTGTGTGTGTGTGCGTGCGTGCGTGCGTGCGTGCGTGCGTGCGTGCGTGCGTGCGTGTGTGCGTGCGTGTGTGTGTCGAGAGTGCGTGCGTGCGTGCAAGAGTGCGTGCGCTAGGACAGTGCTAGGCTGCGCGAGGCCAGCCGAGAGTCACGCACAAGCTTGTGCGTGCGTGTGTGTGTGTGTGTGTGTGTGTGTGTGTGTGTGTTTGTGTTTTGAGTCAGGATACTGGTCCATAAACTTACTTAGAATGCAGGTCACAGACATTAGGAAGGGTTTCATCAGGTCTTTCTATGAGCAATACTACTTTTGTATTTTCTTTAATTTCTTTAATTTCTTTATTTGTCATATCATGAAATAGACATCACGTTTGCATTTGTAGCTCACTTGGTTTAAAAGTTACCGGCAAAACACTTTTCAGGTGGCAGATATTGGCTATGGCGACCCCGAAGGTCGCTGGCTTGGGCGCCCTAGTTAAATAATTAAAGTATGCCCTGGGCTACATCTGGGCCATATGTGATGCTTGTAGACAGTTTTGAACGAAAATATCCCTAAGAGCCTGGACTATATTCACCCTTTTTGAGATCTGGGGCTGTAGCCTCGGACGTCCATATCTAAAAACACCCATGCTTTATACTTTATTTATACTTGATATGACAGAGTATAAATTAAGCATGAGAGTAACAACTCTCTCCTAAAAACAACTGTCTCTCTGGAAACGGAGAACCAAGACTCCATTGTGCGATGTCATTCTGGTGCAAAATCTGTTTTAAAGTTAAATAAAGCACTGACCTTTTCATTCCAAATGAGTTTTTCATTCAAGCCACTAACTCGTGAAAAATACAGGCAAGGCCATTTTCTCACTGTCCAATCTGTGCTGTGTGGAATTTATACAACACAAAAGACTAAAAGCAGCAGTTAACGACGATACAGATCACACAACTACTGTAGTTCCTCCAAAGCGCTTACAATGTGCATTAACATTCACCCATTCACACACAGACGGTGGAGGCAACCATGCAATGCACCTTTCACACTGTTAACCCATTTGTGATGATTATCTATGATAGTTTGTATTGTCTGTAGCCACAAGGTGTCAGTAGTGTCAGTAGTGGGTCAGTATCTATATAATGAATGCACAGAGGCAGGAAGTGAGTTCATATAGAGTTCATGCATCTGACAAACATTTGTACACATGTTGTGGTCGATATAAATAAAGAAGCCTATGGAGTTAAAGGACATGGTCATCATTGACTCAACGAACAGAACATGGTACCAGGAGTAAAAACTCGACTTTAAAAAAAAAAAAAGGAGGAAAAAGGAGGAATTGCAACAAGTGACATGGATATCTTGGATAAACCGGAGCGTTTGAAGCTGACTGGGAATGTCGACAGCAATTGGCGATCCTTCAAACAACAATTCCAGCTGTACATCGCGGCTATGGGATTGGAAGAGAAGTCGGGTGCAAGAAAGGTAGCGTTACTGCTAACAATGGCAGGCCCACAAGCTATTGAAGTGTACAATAATCAATCCGGGAACGCATCTGTGTCATTTTAGATGTTTTTGGCTATTCAAAAATAGCAGATCTACTAGCTCATAGCTACAAGCTTGTAGATCTTTTTTTAAATAATCGTGAAAATGTGTGCAAATCTTTGAATGTGTTTTTTAACATACATTTTAACTCAAATATTTGCTTCTGGGGATTCTACAAATAAAAAAAGTTGCTATTTATCAGTGGTTCTCAAACTTTTTTCATGTCAAGGACCACCCAAAATGATATGTATTTGGCCGCGGACTCCCATCTCAAAATATTTTGTTCCAGTGAACCCCCCCTCCCCCAGAAGCAAAGATTTTAGTTAAACATGTATATAATATATTCAGATTTGCACAAATTTTCAAAAAATAATTCACAAAAATAGCAGATCTACAAGCTCATAGCGTGGCACTCGGTGTCGCGCTATGAGCTTGTATATCTGCTATTTTTGAATAGCCAAAGAAATCTAAAATGACAGAGATGCGTTCCCGGATTGGATGGTTTTAAGGGTTCAGTGTCTGCTCAAAGACGCTGCTCAATGACACTTCAGCAGCCAGGAGGGACAGTGACTGAACCGGGAAACCTTCCAATCCCAAGATTGGCTGCTTAACCCCCTGAACCACTACCGCCCTAATAAGTAATAAATATTATGTTCATGGACATAAGAAAAAGGTTTCAAAGCTGAAAATCCAGAGCACATTTCATATCAAGTCTCGGGGGGCATTGACACATTTTACCCCTTGCATTTATCTAATGATGCACTTTTCCTGGAATAGGGGCTGCCTTATACCACTTACAACGCAGACCATCGACTGCCTCTGCAGTCTGCAGTACCACAATGGGCTGTGTGAAGGGTTTGGTTCAAATGCCTGTCTTATACTGTAACTCTCAACAGGGTTGGAACCCTTGAATACAAAGTATAACATGAAAGGCTCAGAGCCTCGCCTCTCACACAGCTCACATCAAAGAGCAGAGGGGCAGACGACACACACGCTCGCCTCTGATCCTCCAGGAGCCACAGACTAGCAGAAAACCAAACCAGTAGATAACGGCCGTTTTAAATCTTTCATTCCCTCTCTCTCTCTCGGATTCTCTCTATCTCTCTCCCTCTCCGACTCTCTCTCTTTCATTTGCAATTTAAAATCGAGCTGATTGACTTGATTGAAGGTTGTTAGGTTTATTTTCTGTTTATATTAGTGTTAGTGGCAGCTGGCTGTCAATTGATAAGGAATAGAGGTCAGTGTCAGTATGATGAGCCGTAATCATATCCACTTTCATTACGAGCTCCAAAATTAGAGAGGTCGCACCATCCGATGGCCACACATGAGTACAGTTCAAAAGATTATGTCATGCCTTGTCAAAATGACTTAAGGCTCAGCAGACAAGTGTGTGGTGCGTGTGTGTGCGTGCGTACGCGTGTGTGTACACTGCACTGTGTACACTGCACTGTGTACACTCGCATACTTGCATGCATGCATGCACCTCCAGGTATATGTGTGTTTTGTACATGTAAATGTGTGTAAAAGTGTGTGTTTGTGTAGATGAGTAATGCGGTGCAGATTATTCTCTGTGATTGCGATTAATGAGATGATGAGAAGTGTGCACTGACAAGCTGCTCATTCTGATTAGAGAGATCAGCACCCTGCGAGAGGCAGAACTAACGTTCTTCGTGAACCTCAACCCCCAGACTCTCCTAATATATCGCAACACTTTCTTGAACCTCTTGGTACAGTATGTTGGTATACCCATGAGAGTGCTTAAATATTTGTTATAATTTAGAAATATTGATGAAAAGCAGTGGTGGAAAAAGTTTGTAAAAGTTACAAGTAAAAGCCCGAAATTAAAAATGTACAATTTTGATTATTATTAAAAAACATACATTACCGACTTCAGCCATACATTTCGGCCATTTGAAAATAGCCTATCTACAAGCTCACAATGCGTGGCTATGCGACACATTGTGAGCTTGTAGATCTGCTATTTTCAAAAGATTTGTATACATTTTATACATTTGAAAACTTGTGAAAGTTGACATACTGCATAATGAGTACTTTCTACTTTTGGTACTTTAAGTACATTTTGATACTAATACTTTTGTCAGTCAATTTTGAATTCTGGACTTTTACTTACAGAGTATTTCTACATTGCAGTATTGATACTTTTACTTAAGTAAAACATTTGAGTACTTTTTACACCACTGCTGTTTGTGTGATGCCATGCTTTCCGCTGTTGAGACTCCAGCATACTGTTTGGTGGAATCCTTTTCATATGAGCCGGGACATGCTGTACACGGTGCTAAGAGGCTGGCTTTTACAATCGTACTGTGATGTGGTTAGGAACCTTGTTTCTCCATGGGCCATTCGTCTTTG
Organism: Gymnoscopelus microlampas; assembly: GCF_963454915.1. NCBI lineage: Eukaryota > Metazoa > Chordata > Actinopteri > Myctophiformes > Myctophidae > Gymnoscopelus > Gymnoscopelus microlampas. Next base: position 23,920,069 of record NC_139952.1, read on the forward strand.
TCCCTTGTTTGTACGAGACATCCTTGTCATTCTGCATTCCAATTTCGTACAACACATCTCTCGCCTGAAAATAACTGATTTTCAAACGAAAAATGTGACACATTGTTTGGTACGATGAAATATAAATAAGTCTCACTTCCGACTCTTCCCTCAGTCTAGGATGACTTGCCTCTGGTTGTTTCTCTCATCACTCAGTCTAACTATACATGACTTGTCTGTCATTGTCCTTGACTCGCTAGCAAGAAAAACTTTCTTATAAACTTTTCCTGTCCCTTTGTGTCGCCCCATCTCTGTTACGGTCATCAACCCTTCTCTCTCTCTTTTTCTCTCGCTTTCTCACTGTCACTCTCTCGCTCTCTCTCAATCACTTCCCCTCTCATTATGGATGCTCTCTGAGGGCTCTTGTCTCTGTTGATGGGTGATTGACAGCCAATCCTCACCGCGCACACACACACACACACACACACACACACACACACACACACACACACACACACACACACACACACACACACACACACACACACACACACACACACACACACACACACACACACACACACACACACACACACACACACTAGTGTCAATTGGGTAGGGCAGTGGTTCTCAAAGTGGGGTCCAGATACCCTCAGGGTTCCTTGGGGGGTTCCAAATGGATCCTTACAGGTGCTAATGGAGACAAATGGGCCCTTGCGGATCAATTTGGTTCCATTTGTACACTCTTTGAAATTAAAAAGTTTGAGAACCACTGGTGTAGGTAATCAGGTGTCTTCCTAGCATTTTGTCCTCATTAACACTCATTAGCCATCTTCCTCTCCTCTCCTCTCCTCTCCACTTCTCCCATGATCTTGATGATAGCTGTACCCAGTGTTCCTTGATAAGCCGCAGAAGACGCAATATAGCTTTATTTATCAAGTGCACTTGCGGCTTAATCTCATAATTAACCATCAGCCTGTTTTCCCTAATGATCTGAAGTGTCATTCCTAAATGAGATAACCACCGTTATGACATCAGTCCATAAGTGTCTCCATACACTTTGTCATGACCGGCATCCTGTTAGAGCAGTGTTTTTCAACCGTTTTCATATCAAGGTCAATTATTTATTCGGTATTTGAGCCACGGACTACCGTTTGATGAGATTTAGCCTCTCAGACCCAAAACTTAGAATATACAAACTTCCCAATCCTTGAAAATGTGTGGAAAGAAATTAAGAAATATATAAATTTAAAATGTTCACCTATGCGCAAAATAGGGGCATGTATAGTGTATAGAATTTCACAATGATATAATACATATCATTGCATACAGTATTATAGAATAAAGTGTGCTTATCACAAGGCACACCTGTACTTGTTTCACGACACACTGTTTGAGGAACCCCTGCTCTGGTGTATCGATCCTGTCTCTCTTCTTTATAGGCTGCTTGCAAATGATTTTTTTTAAAGAAAAGCAGACTTTTAGTATTTCCTGCTAAAGACTCTGCTAGGTGCCCCTGAACAAAACCAAGTCAGCATTCCAAAGATATAAGTGAGAGCAATGCAGTGAACGGGGGTGCAGAGAGAAGGAAGAGAGTAAAGCCTTTACACTTTATGCATTCAACTCAATACAATCAATTTGATTCACAGACAATTGTTTTGATATATATGTGGGCCTTTGTCAGGTTCAAATATATTAAAACGTTATTTTATGTTCTACATGGGTTCCTTCAACAATGACAGCTGTCAGTCAGACAGTGGGCTGTTCGTGTTGAGGGAGGACACTAGTCATGCAGCTGCAATTATTTGGAAGGTTGTGAGCAGGATTACGACTTATGCTACATGTTTTAGATCTCCCTCCACACCGCTGATTAACAAGCATAATTTAATCTCCATGCAGAAATGAATTGATAGACCCCATGTCTTGTGTGATACGCGGCCACTTTTTTTTTTTTTTACAACTTTATTTTTAGTATTTTCAGTTATTAAGACATACAACCCCACATATACCCCACCCTCCCCGGTTCCCTCACAAAAAATAAAATTACAACAGTAAAACAAGATTTATAAATGGGGGAGAATAAATAAAATACGAGAGCAGTAAATAGTTGAAGTTGGAATTGAAAACAAAATAGACAAAAAATAAATGAAATTAAAATTTAAAAAAAATAATTCTTAATAAGCTTAAGGGGGTTTCAGCGTATCCAGACCAGACAATTACGCGGCCACTTTTTAATGCCATCTTCCCAACCACCAATTGCAGAAGGTAACGGCAGACTAACATGAACCTTTTTGATTTCTGTCAGGTTGTGTTCCCCCATATACCAATGACTGACACGGATCACTCAATGAAATTAATTGAACGAATGACAACATAAAGTGATGCCCATAATTTGCGCACTGTCGTTTTTCCCAGAAGGCTCCCAAGGAAACGTGTGGATAGGACTTTGTGTTCAGGTTTGTCAGTGTAGAATTCTAGAGTGCAGGGTGGCTACAACAAAGAAAGTACCTTCAACAGACATAAAGGCATGAACACTCAAGTGTGTTGCGGTTTCACCAGCGGCAGTGATAAATGAGTGAGTGACCGTATCAGCACTGATTAATGGAGTTTTCATTATCTCCCATTTTCTCTGGTCTTTTCATCCTCCATCGCACCCTCTCATTGTTTTTCCAGTCAAATTGCACTGGCGATTCACCTCACAAAGAGATGTTGAACAGTGACAGAGCATTTGTTTCCCCCCCTGCACAGCGTCAACTGTGCCTTTCCCTTTTGTTCTTATCCTCAATAAATGTCTTGTGAATATAACTCCATCTTGTCTCTCTTCCAATTCCGTTCCCCACATTGATTCTTAACTATGAATGAACTATGAACGACTCAGGCGAATGAGGAACCTTTTGCATTGAAAGCGCCATCGTTTCAATGCATTGACTTTACTCAGGGCAATGAATAATGTAGGCATTTTCTCAATTATGAAATTCCAATGCTCAGGTTATGGGATATTGCTAAACGTAATATACCAGTGTGTAGTTGCCATCTGTCTTACTGAGAGAGCAGCAATCACAGCACTACACGACACTGTGCAGATCCTGTTTGATAGTTCCTATTAGAGAAATTAAATTACCCCCGCCAGTTAATTTGATTTGGATAATATTAAGCTAATAGGACTATGTAGCGCTCCACTGAATATGAATGGACCATTATGCATGCATACAGTGTTCGAAAGCAGTCTTTGGATGAACGACAGACTGCTTTTGTGGCCCGAACCTCCCCATCTCTGATTCCTTTGACATGCTGTACCACCTACACATATGTGTGTGTGCGCGCACACACACACACACACACACACACACACACACACACACACACACACACACACACACACACACACACACACACACACACACACACACACACACACACACACACACACACACACACACACACACACACACACGCACACACAAACCTGGCACAAACAAGTGCAGTAATAACAAGAGATGGCCACGGAGCAGCGCAGACAAATTAATCAGTAAGTGAAATAGATGACTTTGTCTGGCTGCACCACGCACAGGCAAAGCCTTAATGGAATTACGTACATCGCTCATCATCGCTTATCTCTAGCCAGAAGAAAAGATATGCCTGAATGTTTTGCAGGCTCAGATACTCAGTTTTCCCTCTATTCGTGACATCGTCAGATGCAGTGTCCTCCAGTCAACTGTTCTCCGGGGACATGTGCCTAGTGGATGAGGCCGCTATTTGCTTTCAGATGCTGTTTGTTGCCCCCCCCCCCAAACGCCCCCACTGAGTGTTTGTATGGTTGCCATCTGATCCTCACCTACTTTGTGTTCCAACACACACACACGCACGCACGCGCCCTCGCACGCACACACCTGAGACACAATGTCCTCATATACCCTGATCACACACAACCCAGTTTCATTGTGTATGTACCAAAGCGCCTCAAGCGTGTCAAACTTCATTTGAAATAACACATTTCATCTGCTTCGAAACGCAATGTGCATCGCAGGAAAAAAAACAAGAACAGCTAATTGTTTGATCAAGTGTTTATTTATTTATTTTCAATTTATTTATGTATTTTGCAATTTTCTCCTCAATTTAGTGATTATGCCAATTCCCCCCATGTTTGTGTAATCCCTGTCACCGCCAAACCCCTACTGTTTGGTCTTGGTGAGGGTGTACACATCTCCTCCGATACACATGGAGTTGCCAACCACTTATGTTACCAAGATTGCCTTCTTTCATCTTAGAAATATTGCGCAAATTAGAGCCTATCTGTCGTTGCACAATGCATTGTTTTCTCTCTGCTTTATTATTGCAATGCACTTTTTTTCTGGCCTGCCAAATAACAACTGACAGATTACAACTTGTTCAAAATGCGGCAGCCAGAATTTTAACTAAAACTAAGACGAGGGAACATATTACTTCAGTTTTAGCTTCACTAAATTGGCTCCCAGTTGTTTTAGGGCTGTACTTGTTTATAAAGCTCTCAATGGTCTGGCACCTTTCTACCTCTATGACTGCCTGCCTAGATATGTTCCAAACCGCCCCCTCAGGTCTTTTAGTGCTGACCTGCTCAAAGTGCCTACAATGACATATAAAAAACACTGTGAAGCAGCATTCTGCTTCTATGGGCCGACGGCTTGGAATAAACTCCCATTACACCTAAAACAGGCAGCCTCTGTGGATAGCTTTAAAGGAGACATCCGTTCATTTTTAGTGTTATCTTTGATATGTGGCAAATCACTCACCAACGTAGAAATGCCCATTGAGTTACTCCACAAATCCCTCTGTCGACCCCCACCGTTGGCATAATACGAGGCGCGAAGATAGCCCAAATTCGCCTATTTTAACAAATGCAAAGTCTGTTTTTTTTCTCCGAGCACTCATTGTGGAGCCCCATGAGACCCTTACGGGCGATGAAAGTCCCGATTTGTTGATTTTTAAATCTCTGTGTTGTTATTCATGTCCTCACTGTATTACCTGATTCACTGCCTTTTTTGCTATATATATGGGTGGGTGTTTTCAAAAAGTGGAAGAGCCAATAAGCGTCTGTGAATCACAGGGCCCTGAGCGTAGACACTGGTTGGCTCGTCCACTTATTTGGTTTCTGCAAAATGCCCACCCAGCGCTTGGGGCCAGACCAGTCTGCAGAAAATACATGGTAATGTGAATTCATGTGACTGGGATGGTTTACCTGGCTAGAACATGCTATCCCTCCCTGAAGGAGTTGCTAGTGCCCGCCTCTGCCGGCTTCCCACCCACGAAAACGTCCCAATTGTGTTAGTTGGAGGAGTGCCCGGCCAAGCCGGAGGCACAGCGCAGACACCGTGCAGGAATCGAACCCCAGTCTCCTCAGTGATGTGGGCAGTAGGGTTGGGCAATACTTATATCGATATTGTAACGATATCATGCTATCGACACTTTTTTGAACTAATGACCATATTTTCTAAGTTTGTAAAAAATGAAAAACATGATAAAAAACATGACATGGGGCATTATTTTAAGAAGGTGACGATATTAGATGTTCTGTGATTTTGAATATGGTAATATTGTGATATGGCGTGAAGTGTGTCTTTTCCTGGATCACTTAAGCCCTATGTGAAAAAAGCAGATCTAAGCCCACATGTTGCAATGCAACGCATTGTAAACTTGTAAATCCGCTTTTTAAAATAGTTTCTCCCTAATATTAAGCATTTTAAAGAAAATGAATAAATAAGAAATATTATCATCATAATACAATATTATGTTATAATATCATTTCATTTTGACCATAATCGGCCAGCCCTAGTGGCCACACAGTCGCCCCTACAACAGCAAATTGGTAATCACAGCTGTGCCACTTTAGTCACAAAACACAACAGTGAATGCACCGCGTGACCCGTTTTCATTTAACATGTAATCCCTGCTGTCCAATACACACATTATTCAGCCTCCCGTTGGTTTCAGCAGGTGCATAAACAGTCATGGGCGGTTCATGCTGTGGTGTGTGTGTGTGTGTGTGTGTGTGTGTGTGTGTGTGTGTGTGTGCGTGCGTGCGCGACTGTGCGTGCGTGCATGCATGTGCCTCGAGGCAACCTGGTGGCACATACATCAGTATAACCAGCAGGATGAGGGGCTGCGACTTAGAGGGTCGCCAGCTCTATGCTTACCTTGACAAAAGTGAGTGTGTATGTATGCCTGTGAGAGCACACAAACACACACACACACACACACACACACACACACACACACACACACACACACACACACACACACACACACACACACACACACACTTCTTTTCACTCTTGCTGTCACTTCTCAGCCAGGACACAGCTGCGCCCCTGCTGCCGAGAGTGACAAGATGTCTCTCAGAATAACCATTGTGTGCGACAGCCATTTTGCATGTATACGCGTGCGTGCGTGCGTGCGTGCGTGCGAGTTGCCCTCTCCCACTCATTAACACCTCCTTTGCAGTCAGTATAAGCACAATGGAATAGATGACACCGTGTTGGCTTTTTCACAACGCTCAGATCTGCTCCCGTTTAGTGGAGATGAATTGGTCACACTTTAAGAAGACAATCGTTTTCTTTAGCACCTCAATGTGTTTATGTTGTTATTAAGTGTCAGCCATCTGTTCAATGTTACTGTTCGGCAAAATGCTATTAACATTTTTACCTTTTGGCATTATCCAAAAAGGTTTGTTTGGGATTACATTGTGAGCTTGTAGAATGGCTATTGTTGCAGAATGCTTGTTTTATTTTTACAAACAATTTACAATTACAATTTAGGTATTTAGCAGACGCTCTTATCCAGAGCGACTTACAATAAGCATAGCATCAATCTTTTTATAAATAATCGGCATCGGCCATTTTCTTTTTCTGAGTACCGACAAACCAAAAATGTACAGATGTCAATAAATCTGTTATGATTTCTCAACATCGTCATTTCTATGTCCATGCGCAAGTGCACAGGTTCATAACTTGTAGATGTGTTAGTTTGTTACTGTTTTGTTAGATGCCAAATTATTTTTTAAAGATAATCTTTTTTGATCGACCATCTCTAAATATCGTCCGCTGAAAAGCCATAATCGGTTGATCACTAATTGAAACTATAGGATACCAGGTATACATGAACCTAGAATCTGTTTATAACATGCTATTTAAATTACATTCTTAACATTGGCATATGTATGCCCATTATGACAGAATAAAGGACGATATGTGTGTAAGTGCTTAAATGAACACTCAGGATTTGGCTGTGCACACACACAATGCAAATTGTGCACAATCCAAGCGTACATTTTGCATACTCTGAGTTGGACAACATCAACACACAAATGCACGATACTGATGATAATCTCTTTGCTGTGGTAACATGATCATTGGCCAATCAATGCTATTGATCTGATTTGACAGCGATGCATAAATATCTCTCTCGTTCTCTGCCTCCCTTCGCTTCCCTTCTAATCTGCCGCCGTTCAAAACCCATGTGAGATTTATGCAAATACGCTCTACATGTAGTAACCTAGTTCACCAACTACGTAACCTAGCAACACTGGAGGAAGCTGGTTTTGTGTGTGTGTGTGTGTGTGTGTGTGTGTGTGTGTGTGTGTGTGTGTGTGTGTGTGTGTGTGTGTGTGTGTGTGTGTGTGTGTGTGTGTGTGTGTGTGTGTGTGTGTGTGTGTGTGTGTGTGTGTGTGTGTGTGTGTGTGTGTGTGTGTGTGTGGTGCGTGCGTGCGTGCGTGCGTGCGTGCGTGTGTGTGTGTATTGCTGTAATTGTAAGGACTAAATGTCCTATTGTACAATTTAAGACATTTCCTGTTCCTCACAAGAACAGAACTGGTGGTTTCGTGGTGAAACATATTTTGGGGGAGTTAGGCTTAAAATTAGGAAAGATTCAGGTAGGGGTTATGATTTAGTATTTAGAGGCATTTAGAGGTTAGGTTCAGAGGTTGGAGTTATGCCTGCTTCATACTTAATTGCATGCCCATGTCACGTACCCAAAATAGCAGATCTATAAGCTCACAATGCATCTCAGCATCACCAGCGTTGTGAGCATGTACTACAGCAATTTTCAGTACACGAGACCGGTGTGCAACTAAGTAACTCAGGCTTTAGGCTTAGTGTTGAAAATTGCCCGAAAATGATTATAAATGGCTTTATAAAATTGCCCTCCTAAAATGTTGACGTCCTCCCGAGTATAGTATTACAAACGTGTGAGTGTGTGTTTGGCAGTGGTGGAAAAAGTACTACATTTCTTTACTAGTAAAAGTATCAATACTGCAATATAGAAGTACTCTGTTATGTAAAAGTAAAGTAAAAGTCAGAAATTCAAAATGTACTTGGGTAAAAGTACAAAAGTATTGGCATCAAAATGTACTTAAAGTAACAAAAGTAAAAATGCTCATTATACAGAATGTCCCACTTTTTTCAATCTTTTGAAAATAGCAGATCAGCTAATTTCAAATGGGCAAAATACGGCTGAAGTGGTTTGTAATCAAAATCAAAATCTACAAAGTAACTTGTGACTTAAGTTTTTAAATAAATGTAGTGTAGTAAAAGTACAATATTTGCCTCTGAGATGAAGTGGAGTAGAAGTAAAAGTACAGAAAATTGGAAATACTCGAGTAAAGTAAAAAATACCTCAAAATTGTGTACTGTACTGTAAGTACAGTACTTGAGTTAATCTACAAAGTTACTTTATACCACTGGCGTTTGGCTGCGTGTCTCCATCTGTCTGTCTGTTTGTGCAAAATTTGCATCTATGAGCAGTCGGCCACAGCTGAGCTCTTTCGCAATATCCATTTGGGGGCATTTGGAGGACGTCTTTAGGCAAGCTCTCTCCCAACGCTCAACAGATCGCAGATCGCCAGGAAGCTGCCAGAACATCCAAATAAATACTGGTAACGTTCTGAGACAGAAGTAGCCCTATCCTTCTTGCTGCATGTTGTTAAGATACTGCTACTAACCCATTCAATTCGGTAACGCATCTGTGTCATTTTAAGATTTCTTTGGCTATTCAAAAGTAGCAGATATACAAGCTCATAGTGCGGCACTGAGTGCCGCGCTATGAGCTTGTATATCTGCTATTTTTGAAAAATCGTGAAAGTTTGTGCAAATCTTCGAATATGTACTTTTTAAAGCGAACGTTTGTCAAATGTTTTTGTCCAGGGACCCACAGAAGCCAAGATTTGAGTTACAACTGTTCGCTTTAAAAACGTATATATTCAAAGATTTGCACAAATCTTTACGATTTTTCAAAAAATAGCAGATCTACAAGCTCATAGTGCGGCACTCGGTACCGCGCTATGAGCTTGTATATCTTCTATTTGCCCTGCGCCTCTCTTTTGTATGGCTGAAGCGCTCTCCATTGTTCTGAAGCGGTTTTGTCATTGTTCACTGTTCTTGTGTCAGATGTAATATAGCAGCTGTAGCTAAAGTCTGTCTCTCTCTCTTTTTCTCTGGCACTGTGTCGCAGAGCGATAGTCATGGTTATCAGTGATGAATTATTGTGAAATAGCGGCGTCAGGGAAATACACTGGGGTTCAGGGTCAGACACGATCCATGACTGAGAGAGAAATGCTCGAACAAAATGCATTCTTGACTGTGCGCGTGCGTGTGTGCGCGCGTGCGTTTGTGCGTGCGTGCGTGTGTGTGTGTGTGTGACTTGTTGACCTGGGGATTGGTTTTCTACTTTGAGCTGTGATTTCAGTTTGAGCTCAGATCTCCTGTGTTCACACCCTGTGTCTCAAAATACTTGAGAGGAAGGGAGAACAGCAGGTGATACACAGAGAGAGAGACACAGAGAGAGAGTGTGCGTGCGTGCGTGCGTGCGATCTGATAGCAACCATACACACACTGGGAGTGGGGAGTTTCAAACAATAATGATTTCAAACTTTTTTCTTATCAGTGCAAGATGAATGGGTTCTATTTCAGCATGCTAACTTTCCAGTAAGAGAGACTGTAGTCTCTAATAGCTTGGAATACTCAACGATGATGCCATTGGTAGGCAGGTTTCGGAACTGTCCATAGACCACCAATGAGACGCAGAGTGAGTAGACGGAAATTATGCCATTTTATAATGAACATTAGTGTGAGGATTAATTATATGAAGATACGGTTGAAAATGGATGAAGTGCTCATTTAAGCGTTGCAGCTTTAAACATAGTGTAGGTGTCTGAATAGAGGAGAGTGTTCCAACTTCCATCACGTGTATGAAGGCTTCATGACAAACTCTTCCAACATAGTTGTATTCTGTAATTCCCTTTGATCTCTTGAGTTGAGTTTATTGAGTTTATTAGGATTCCCATTAGCAGATGCAAAACATCAACTAATCTTACTGAGTGGGCTCCACACATAACATAAAAAACATGTCAACAGATAAGACACTTCTGTTTGCCTTTCTACTAATATCCACAGCTCTCTGTCCCTTTCTTTCTCTTTTCCCAAGGTAAAAGCACAAGCAAGCAGCACTCTGCTAAGCACTGTTGATATTTTCCTACTCATTAAGTAGTTGGAAACCCTCTTAGGCTTTTTTTCAGCAGTTAAAAGGTTTAGTACAGTTTCATGCTCAATATTTGCATTCATGGAGATTGCTTTAGCAACATTTGCTGTGATTCTATTGATGTGAGTTGGTAAAGGAGGAGGGTGAGGAAAAACAGGAATATTAGAGGACAAGACATAAAGAAAATGACTTATTTCATGTGTATATTATGTATGTATGTATGTATGTATGTATGTATGTATGTATGTATGTATGTATGTATGTATGTATGTATGTATGTATGTATGTATGTATGTATGTATGTATGTATGTATGTATGTATGTATGTATGTATGTATGTATGTATGTATGTATGTATGTATGTATGTATGTATGTATGTATATTTCAATATGTGAAAACTGGTGAATTATGCATTTAAAAACATGCATTCTCACATTATGTACTAATTTTAGCCACTTGAAATATATATTCAACCACAGGCTCTTAGTCTGAAACATTCATATCTTTCACAGACAACATTCACATCAAAGGTGGGAGAATTTGAAGTGTCAAACTAGCCGAATATCCTTATATTCGCCTATAGTTTGCCGTCAAATAGAACAGGGTATTTATGTACGCTGTTCTCCTTTTTTAAAGTGCTTATGTATGTGCAATGGAAGACGGAATTAGTTTCTGCAGACAAACCTCGGGACAAAATCCCAATATGTGCAGACTATTTCATTGAAAATCTGACTCAGAATCTTCTCAGAAGATAAATAATAATGTTTTAATAAGTGAAAACACAAACATACATGTAATTACTCAAGTTTGAACAGAACATTGTGTTTTGGTTTATGCTCTTTGTTGACGCTCAAAAATTGAGCCGAGGATTGAAAGACGCGTCAACAGGTTTTGACGCCTCTGCATTTCTTGAGGTGAGCGTCTTTTTATATGACGGGGCCTTTAAGAGTCTCCAAAATATCAAAGTTTTGGGCAATGTCTTTTTGTATAGATTTTAAAGCATACAGTAAGAGTTTATATATTTATGTTTGCTGTATGGGCATGGGTTGTGGGAAAGAAGCAGATATGGGTGAGAGATGAGGAAAGAGAGCAAAGAGCAAAGGAGAAAGGAAAGGGGAGGAAAAGGAGAAAAAGAAAGCAAGGGCAAGGAAGGGGGGAGGGGACAGGGAAGGGGAAGGAAGGGCGAGGAAGGGAAGGCCCTCAAGGCACTCTTCAATTTCTTCCCTTATGATGAGATTGTATTTCCCTGGTGCTGTGGCCGCCATCATCCATTCTACCTCTCTCTGTCTCTCCCTTTTCCGTGCCCCCCACCCCTCTCTGTTCAAACCTCTCATTCTCTCTCTGCCCTTCCCAAGAAAACCTCAGCTGTCAGGCACTTTTAGCAGCACCACTTTTCACAGTGTGTGTGTGTGTGTGTGTGTGTGTGTGTGTGTGTGTGTGTGTGTGTGTGTGTGTGTGTGTGTGTGTGTGTGTGTGTGTGTGTGTGTGTGTGTGTGTGTGTGTGTGTGTGTGTGTGTGTGTGTGTGTGTGTGTGTGTGTGTGTGTGTGTGTGTGGCAGCATACATATGTGCAAATGTACCTGTTTGCGCTAACACATCACTCTGAATAACCCCCCCCCCCCCCTCTTTCCTCCATAGTCCCCATCCAAAATAGATAAACCCCTTCACCACTCTGCAGGCCCGTTGCATTTTTTAAAACCTGCGTAATATCAGCCTTCCGCCTTTCCATTTTCACTCACATCTGCCAGTGGCGTACACAGAGCTACAGCACGGCACCGCCCTGCTCGTATTTCTGCAGGTTGTCTTTCGCGGCTTATCCTTGAAACGTACCATCTTTCCCATCAACCCCGATTCTCTCTGGATCGTGATGAGTTTTGCTACGCCAGTCACCCTGCAGCGATGGGAGGGTGTATGGTATGTGTGTATGGTATAAGACAGCGCACAAGAAAAAGAGAGCACAATATATCATTCATGGCTGGAAAAAGCTAGTGGAGCGAATGAACATGCCCCTGCCAGACTTTTTGTCTTGTCTGCTGTCTTTCCATGCGTGTTTGTCCGTCTTATAGTAAGTACAGTCAAATAGTATGCAAATCCCTGTATTTTCATTTTCATGTATTACATTTCTCTATTGTTCAGCCCATGTTCCATAGCTCCAGCATTTAATAGTGTCTTTCTAGCCCATTGTACTCGCACATATGGAAGGCTCACAGACGAATGGCAACTGCTGCCATTGTTTGACTTCTGCCCATTAAGGTTCTGTGCAAGCCGGTTAACCTGCTGGTATTCTTAAATGAGTCAACATATCTGCCCCCTGCCACACAGCGAGCGGGTTCCATTGTGCCCACGGAGGCTCAATATAGCTGACGCTCTCGCACACAATACCCAGCGTCTGACAATGCAGCACCCGATTTCTAATGTAAGCCGAATGGGACAGTCTGCTATTGTCTCTCGCTAATGTCTAGTGGTGAATAGGCCCTATTTAAACTCGTTAGCAATTTTAGACAAGCAGTCTGTATCTTTGACACAGTCACTCTAAACTTTAGTTGTGCCGGCACCAACCGTGACCTTTCACCTGGCCTTGGAGGCCCTTTTGGCGTGTGACTCATGGGACAGGTGGGATCGGGCAGAACCAGCGTGGGATCAGGCAGAATCAGCTGTTGGGAAAGTGGGTCAGAGGAGCTGGCATGGCTGCATGAATATTTAAAGAGCAACAGCTCCGGATCAAAGCTTGTGTAAACATCAATTTGACTACGAGCTGTATGCAGCAAAATCTAGAGTGTTTATTTAACCCTGTGAGCGTAGAAATGGACCTGCCATAGTCCACTTCTACTTCTACTTCTTCTCGAGTTAAATACCGTAAACACTTTCACTCTGTAGCCGATGCCGATGGAATGTCGTAGTTAAGCTCCACACCACCTCCCCATAGACAACTGCCTGTATGTCTGTGCATGGCTGCTTTAGGGTAAGAGAGAGAGAGAGAGAGAGAGAGAGGAGAGAAAAAGAGCGAGAGCTAATGGACAGGATGAATAAAACAAAAGAATTGAATGGCAATAGTGAGGCACAGTGCAGAAAGGGATACATTTGAATAAATTCAGGTACTGAAAAATGGAATAAATAGTATGCATGAACAGTCACAGGGTCGTGTTTGGAGCATGTTTTTGGCCTCCGGAAGAGAGTGAGTCACACAATAGTGCCACAATAATAACCACCTCCATTATCCATCCAGGCAAGGGAACAGTGGAGGAGGGGGTTTGGTGCACCAATAACCCTTTACAAATGGATGACGAGAGGTGGGGGTCAAAGAAGTACAGAATGTGTGAGAATATTGCTGCTTTTTCATAAATGAATGCCCTATTTTATCTTCTTATGACAGCGTTGTACAAAAGTAGGGAACATAACTGATCTACAAGCTCACAATCGCATCGCAATGCAACGCAATGTGTGCTTGTAAATCGGCTATTTTCACCTACAATGACATGCCCAGGTTGCAGTGTCTTGCTTTTATAAACATTTAACCAAATAAAAAGTTAGTACAAGAGCTTGTCACTAAATAATAACTACATTGGATCTATTAGAACACACTTTCTTTTGTTTCCGACAGTGACAATATCAATATTACTGACAGGCAGTGAGACCTAGAGATTCAACATGCTGGAGGCAACTGGGAGGAGAATATGAAGGAACTGCTTTTAATGCTCTTATAGGAGGTAATAATAACCTACCTGACAGTTACGGAGAGGAGAGGAGGGATGGAGAGACATGACGGGAAGACTGAGTTAAGTAGGTCAAGTGCAGAGACTCAGGAGAAGAGGAGATGTGCATAGAAAGAGGCATGGAGAGAGGGAGTGACTGAGAGCAAAAGAAAAGAAATATGATGTGTTGTAGCTTTTTCTCTTTCTAACCTTTTGTACAGTACTTGTCTGTTCACTTGAGGCTGTGTGTGTGTGTGTGTGTGTGTGTGTGTGTGTGTGTGTGTGTGTGTGTGTGTGTGTGTGTGTGTGTGTGTGTGTGTGTGTGTGTGTGTGTGTGTGTGTGTGTGTGTGTGTGTGTGTGTGCGCGTGCGTGTGTCTTTGGGTGTTTGAGTGGCACTGTGACTGACAGCTGCTAACGATCAGTCAGCTCCAGAGACAAAAGCATCATAATAAACGGAACATGGTAATGTAGCCCTTTAGGCCGAGTAGCTACTTACTTTTATGTTTATTCACAGACAAGGACACATTCACACACGGCTGCTTAACACAGTGGTTCTCAACCTGTGGGTTGGGACCCCCCAGATCACAATTTAAGGACTTTTAAGACCGTTTAATACCTCAAAAAAGAAAAGAAAAGAAAAGAAAAAGACCGTTACTGCATCAAAAGTAATCAACAAATCTTACTATAAAAACGTTTAAATTCTTTTCTTTTTTAAATACCCGATCTACAAGCTCATAATGGATCGCAACGTGAGGCGTTGTGAGCTTGTAGATCTGCTATTCTCACTATTTATCTGTGGAACCGAGTCAAACTAAATGTTATGCCTCAACTCCTACAATTCCAAGTGCTTGTCAGGGTGGAGGGTCCCCAACTCAAATATGATTCTTTTTGAGGTCATGGCCTGAAAAGCTTGAGAACCACTGTCTTAACACACGCACGCATGTGCATGTGCATGCACACGCACGCACGTGCATGCACACGCACACCCCCACTTACTTGCTTGCTTAATGTTGTCCATCGTGTCCAATTATGACAATCCTGTCAAAAGTCTTTAGTTTTAGTTCAGTTTCGTTTATGGTCAGTTAAGTTTTTATTAGTTTCAGTTTACATTTTTACTTAAAAATAATAATCATTCAATTTTCATTTGAATTATTATTATAGATTATTATAGGGGTACATGTCAGGGGCAAGTGGCTATGTAAGTACACAATATCATTTCAGTTAATTTTCTAAAGTCTGGTTTACGTTTGAATTTTTTTCACACCTAGTTTCAGTTTTTAGTTTAGTTTTAGTTAACCACACACATACGGTACATCGTTATTCAGAAACGGGCACTCTACCCATGTGCCAAGGCTAGGATGCTCATTTCAGGAGCCTTGTCGTCACAGCTACATCCAATTACATGGCTAGATGTGTGTGCACCATGGGTGGTGGGCTGCCATTCAGCCAATCAAGGAGAACAGACCACGCTCTGTTAGATAATTATCACAGCAGCTGTCACTTTTCTTTCATCTCTGGGTGAATGCCAAGGCCCCACATGAGGACTGCTCCAAAACCAGCTAACCAAACAACATCCATACTGTATTCATGATACTGTTCCTAAACAGCTTGCTTTAGTTGAATGCTCATAATGTAATGTAGCACATGCAATGAGACCGATGCCAGCGGAGGCACGGGTAATCGATACATTCTGAGTTTTACTCTAATGTAAATTGTCAGCGTAGAAGCAGATGAAAAAATACTTCTGAGCGAGATCTGTCGTAAGTGATGATGAGTGAGAAAAGTGAAGGTTAATAAAAACTGATAACTGAACAGAGAGAGAGAGAGAGAGAGAGAGAGAGAGAGAGAGAGAGAGAGAGAGAGAGAGAGAGAGAGAGAGAGAGAGAGAGAGAGAGAGAGAGAGAGAGAGAGAGAGAGAGAGAGAGAGAGAGAGAGAGAGAGAGAGAGAGAGAGAGAGAGAGAGAGAGAGAGAGAGAGAGAGAGAGAGAGAGAGAGAGAGAGAGAGAGAGAGAGAGAGAGAGAGAGAGAGAGAGAGAGAGACGGTTGTTGCTGTTCTATCTGCCCAGATGGATCACAGGTTTTGAGATAAATGGGAAGATGAGAGCCGTCTCTGTTGCAGGATAAATGCACACAGCCTAATGTAACTCTTGAGTGTGTACGATTGGACCAGGAGGGGTCTGTTTTTACACTCGGAGTTGGATTTTACTGTGTGCATACCATTTGTGTTTGAGGGTATAAAATGTAAAAAGAAAAGAAAAGAAAGTAAATCCAATAAATATGTTAATCAGATGGGTGAAAAAAGTATTGCGCTTGCTTTCAATTTCATTGTTGCCACTTGACAACACAGCAGCTACATTTTATTAGATCAATCTATTGCTTTTCTTCTTTCTTTCACAGATGTATTGAATTTTGCAATGTCATTCATTCCTTTCATGTTGTCCCTCAGATCACACCACACATACACTGCAAGTTATTCTAACTTTCTTTTTTGTGTGTGTACCCCACAGGTGAGTACGGCGTAGCCCTGTCACGCCAACAGCGCCCCCTTTCGGCCCGGACGGCCCATCACGCCCCGGCGCCCGTGAAAGGATACCATGTCAGCCGCAGTCTGTCCCAGCACTCGTCTGGCGGTGGCGGAGGGGGCCCCTGCCACTGCATGCCCGAGGACTGCGATCCCGCCTCGGGTCGAGAATATTACCAGGGTCACAACGACGGGGGTCACTACTACCCCCCCGGGGGTCCCGCTGACGCTCTGGCCTTGGAGAGACACCACTCGCACTCGCACGGCCATTCTGGAGGGGGCACGTTCCCTCGCTCCCACCCCAGCCAGCATCCGCCTCTGCAGTCGTACGACTCGTGCGAGGAGTGCCTGTCCTCGGGCCAGGGGGGCAAGATGCACCAGCACCGCATCCCCCCCAACCTGATGGACCAGTTTGAGAAGCAGGCGCCGCCCTTCCATCCGGACGGCTTCCACACACTGCAGTACCAGCGCACGGCCAGCGGGGGCACCGAGCAGCGCAGCGAGAGCCCGTCGCGCATCCGACACCTGGTCCACTCGGTGCAGCGACTCTTCGCCAAGTCCCACTCCCTGGAGGCCCCGTCGAAACGGGAGTACAACGGCACGAGAGGCGGGGACTACCGCGGCGAGAGAGGAGGAGGAGGCGGCCACAGGAGCGGAGGGGAGGACGGAGGGGGACACCACTCGGGGCACCAGTCTCGCTCGGCTCGCAGGAACAAATCACGCGAGCGCAGCAAGAGCGGCGACTCGAGGCACGAATCGGGCAGACGCCACCGGAGCCGCACGGCCGGCTGGTGGAGCTCGGACGACAACCTGGACAGTGACAGCAGCTTCCTGGTGGGCGGGAGGCGTGGGTACCCTAGCGGACATGAGAGTCTGGACGCCGCCATACAGGAGCTCACCATGAAGAAGCCCAAGGAGAGAGGCGGCGTGCCGGGGCCCGGGGACTGTCTGGCCTGCACCAGCATGGCCCTGGCAGGAACCGAGGGGGGAGGACATCAGGGACACCAGGGGGGAGGACATCAGGGACACCAGGGACATCAGGGACACCAGCAGGGACACCAGCAGGGACACCAGCAGGGACACCACGGACACTCCCTGAAGAGAAGCACGTGGTCGGCCATGACGGTGAGCCAGGCGAGGGAGGTGTACCCTTCCGGCAGAGGAGGAGGAGGTGGAGGAGGTGGAGGAGGTGGAGGAGGAGGTGGAGGAGGCTACGACAAGGCCCTGGTGCCTCTGGACAATAAAATGAAGGAGAGGACCTTCCATTACCTGCAGGTGAGTGTACTTCCTGTGGGTGGGTGGGTGGGCGGGCGGGCGGGCGGGCGGGCGGGTGTGGGTGCGTGCGTGGGTGGGTGGATGCACCTGTGTGTGTGTGTGTGTGTGTGTGTGTGTGTGTGTGTGTGTGTGTTGAGCCACAGAGTACATTCTAGGCCGGGAGGATTCTTCATATATATTATGATTACTGTGCGATGGAGGTCGTAGAGTGTTTTGCTCAGTGCATGCTGTGCTGCTGCAATAACAAAATAAGTACAAAAGATGCACAGTAAGCGAGGATGAGAGCGCATATGATTCACTGCAAATTAGTGTTGCACAGTAATCGGGTACTGAAAAAATACTGCGGTTCTTGTTTTTGTATAGTTAAAAAAATGTGCTGCATTTCTATGAAGCGAATGACTGTGATCAGAGTAATAGGGATATGTATGTATCTCCTTCACAGTGTCTCCGGCTCTTGATTGATTGAATACTTTGTTAGTCAGAAATGTAAACAGCACGTGGTACCGTCAGACATTAACCCTGGGGACTTGTGTCCATTGTGGTCCTATGCATTCAATTCATCACCATGGCATAAAGAAATTTACACAATAATACACGTCATCAACAAATACAAAACACTGTATGGTATGTACAAACGAGAAAAAGGAAAAACGGCGGCAGTGAATGACACCTCCTAGGTCTGATAGATGTTTTTTTGGGCCAATTTTGAAAGAAATCAGTGATACACATCCTTTAATGGATGGTGTCAGGGCATTCCACATGTTGGTGGCAGAGTAGTAGAATGGGAATATTCCCATGTTTGTTCTAAATTTGGGTGGTACCAGATCATGGTCGCTCCCTCTAGTGTTGTGGCTGTGGGTGTCACTCACGTTGGAGAAGTAGTTAGTTAGTAGTTAGGTATTGAGGGCACTGTCCCTTTGACTATCTTAAATACCAATCCCATTGTTATTTGCTTAACCCTGTCTGAGACATCCCAAACTAGCAAAGTGTGTTGGAATTAGGTGGGTCTTGGCCTGCGTGCATTATGCCCTCGCGGTGAAGCGGGATAACGTATAGATTGGGAGAAACATTTTAAATGGAAAAAAGAAACAAAGTAAAGAAATAGGGATCTGTCTCTTAAAGAACAGCAGCACTAACATCCATAATGTTGCACTAGTGCAACAAAGTCTGAACTACAATAAAGATGTCGACTCATCTAGTGTCCAACCCAATCCACCATCTACTTCAAATACCTTTGTTAGCAGTAGGTGTCATATCTGACACCAGGCTGTAAAGCTGGCAGCATACTCCAAACGCAGTCAAACTTTTTCGGCTTGCTGAAGCAAACAAAGTTCTCTGAGGACGAAAGTGTTTTAAACTCACTGCGGCTCCACTCTGAATTCTGAACGTTAGACCGTTACAGTGCTGTAATGGTGATTTCTAGCACAGATCTTTGCTGCTTGTTTATATCAACCTCTGACGTGCTTTGACATAATTTGCCCTCAGAGATTTCATCATTTCTGGTGCCAGACACGGTGTGTGCCATGTCTCCTCTCCATTAATTAATTGCTGTGTAGCTGTGTTTCCAGTCGCTCAGAGAGGGATTATTGAGGTTTATTATATAACCGCCTCAGACAACTTTTCTTCAAAACTGTTGAGATTGAGGTAATGACTGCCTTTCCATGAGACAACCTACACCTCAGTATCAGGGTCAGTATCATTGTCAGTGTCATGTTAGTATCATGGTCGTATCGTGGTCACTATCGTAGTCAGTTCCGTGGTCAGTATCGTGGTCAGTTCCGTGGTCAGTATCATGTTAGTATCATTTTCTTTTTTTTAGAAAGGTATCGTGTATCAAAATGCATGACGAGGTAATTTGTATTGAAACACAGGTATTGAGGGATTGTGAAAACATGGCGCCTTATCGGTTTCATCTGAACACAGCACACCTGTTAGATACTAAGTGTGAGGCAAAAGTGTGAGGACACCTGGAGATTATTAAACATCTCTTTCAACAGTCTTTATCTCTCCCTCTCTCTCTTTGTCTCTCTCTCACTTCATCTTCACCTTCGCCCTTGCTCTCATTTTGTATACATGAATTCTCTAAAGTGGAAAGCTAACGGCTGTTTCGGTGTACTTGCACAGGAAGATGAGAAGCAGCGCACAAACACGGGTTGACTCATGAACACACTCACAAAACACGCGGTCACCTGGACATAATGTGACGCATGCAAAACACGCATATGGAATATTATAGATCCAATTCACACATACACATGCATGCACACGTGCACACAGACACTCACACACAGACACACACAGGCTCCTGCTAATACACACAGATACACTGACACAGGCAGACACACACACACACACACACACACACACACACACCACACACACACACACACACACACACACACACACACACACACACACACACACACACACACACACACACACACACACACACACACACACACACACACACACAGTGATGTACTCATGGCTCCAAGCTGTGCTGTCATTGAACTGGCATGTGGGCTGTTTCTCTGGAAACAGCAGGCAGCCACAGGAGACCCTCGTGTTTTCTCCAGCACTCATCAGTTCAACACAGCTGAGCTTTACTGATAGGTACAGTAGGAGAGAGAGAGGAGAGAGAGAGAGAGAGAGAGAGAGAGAGAGAGAGAGAGAGAGAGAGAGAGAGAGAGAGAGAGAGAGAGAGAGAGAGAGAGAGAGAGAGAGAGAGAGAGAGAGAGAGAGAGAGAGAGAGAGAGAGAGAGAGAGAGAGAGAGAGAGAGAGAGAGAGAGAGAGAGGCGACGGGGGAGGGGGAGAGAGAAGGAGAGAACAGGGAGAGAAAAAAAGTTAGGTTTAGAGAGAGGGGGCAGGGGACACAGAAAGAGGATGAGGGTAATAAGGGAGGATCCGAAATGTTTCATCTCACACTGATACTTGTGAGGACATTATTTCATCTCACACTGGTACTTGTGGGGACATTATTTCATCTCACACTGGTACTTGTGGGGACATTATTTCATCTCACACTGGTACTTGTGGGGACATTATTTCATCTCACACTGGTACTTGTGGGGACATTATTTCATCTCACACTGGCACGCACGCACGCACGCACGCACGCACGCACGCACGCACGCACGCACGCACGCACGCACGCACGCACGCACGCACGCACGCACGCACTCACTCACTCACACACCACAGCCCAAAGCCACACTGCTACACCAACTGAAGCAGAGCAACTTTGCTTGGAGGCAAATCTTCCACCTGCACGCACAGAACACGTTTTAGTGGTAACATTGTAAATTGGGTTAGAGCCAGCAAGAACCACGCCATGATGAATCTTCATCACACATGTACTGATGGTAAGATATGACGCCAGACCTAGACGAGACATGTCTCTGTTTCTAAAACAGAAGTCTGTTTAAAGGGATTCTGTCTCATGGTTTCAACCAAACCGTGCAGTAGACGGATTCAGGCCACACATAAATATGGAAGTGAAGACATTGAGTTTGAGTGAAATCACAGGTCTGGATTAGTGTGGTCAAAGGTGTGAGTATTTTCCCCCTCTTGAGTCAACACAATCAGAGTGCGGGCACAAAACTCAACACTCTCCACTTCTCCACTCTCTAAGCCTCTCCCACTCCTTTCCTTTCCTTTCGTCTCCTCTTCTCTTCTCTCCTCTCCTCTTCTCTCCTTCTGTACTCTCTTTCGCTCTGTTAAGGAACGATAAAAAAGAGAATAGGTATAGTGAGTGTGAAGTACAGTAAAGGAAGGAAGAAAGAGAGAGATAGAGGGGAAAAGAGTGAGATATAAAGGCATAGCCTACAGTTAGCAAAGAAATAAGGCTTGGGGGTAGATATGAGATAAAGGATATGGCTGCAGAGAGAGGAGAGACAACGAAGAAAACAGACACAGAGATAAGATAGAGGAAGGCCATGGGGAGACAAGGCTGAGTCATCTCTTTTAAGTTATGACCTTTAAAAATGCAGTCAGCTGGACAACACCCCTGCAGCCGTGCGTGTGCGTGCGCGTGTGCGTGCGCGTGCGTGCGTCAGAGATGGGAAAAGTACTGACATTCTGTACTCGAGTAGAAGTACAATTACTTGTGTAAAAAACTACTTTGGTAAAAGTAAAAGTACTCATTCAAATAATTACTCGAGTAAAAGTAAAAAAGTACAGGCTCTGAAATGTACTTTATGAGTAAAAGTAAAAGTATTTTTACCGGATATTTCTGTGCAAAGCCAATTGTACCCCAAGCCTATTAAACTTAAAAGATCCCCACCAAACACGTCTTAAAACTGGCCCAGGATTGGTTTCCAAACTGTGATGTGACGAATCATACAAGTAGTCGACCCAACTTTTGAAATCAATAAGTGGTTCTCAACCTTTTTACACTGAGTACCACCTGAGAAAATATTTGCTTCTCCAAGTAGGCTACCACCATTATGACTGATGTTAAAATACAGCGTAGTCCTACCCCATCCTATTCAGCTAAATTGTCGAATGTTTATGCATGTTCTAATCATATAGACTTTACTTTAGACCAGGGGTCTTCAACAGGGGGTCCGGGACCCCTAGGGTCTAGGGTCTACAACAAGCTCACAACGCCTCCCGCTGCAAGGCGTAGTGAGCTTGTAGATCGGCTATTTTCGGCAAAGAGGTTTGGTGTAGGAGGGAAAAGGAGCAAATCAAGTACTAATAAGTAGACTATTGAAGGTTTTAAGTGGTTAAATGTCTGAAATTAATAAAAAAAATCACACCCAGTGTGAAGTGGGCGGTGTGTGGTCATCACAACATGACTCACTTTAAAAAAAGGATAAAAGGCCTTTTTTAAAGTCCATACTGCTATTCATAGGGCTGCACATGTGTCATGTGTTTCGCTAGCCAATCACAGTCCTGAATTTGCAAAGTCAGCCAATCACATTACAGTTAGTGGTGATGACACTAGCTGTAATGTGATTGGCTGACTTTGCAAAAGTATCGATTTGCATTAACAATGGAAGGGTTAGGGGGTATACAAATGTTTTGGTCGGTGTCCAAAACTCACTTATAGGGGGCGGCTACACCGCCCCAAAAATCACACCCAGTGTGAAGTGGGCGGTGTGTGGTCATCACAACATGACTCACTTTAAAAAAAGGAGTAATGACTTTTTTTAAAGTCCATACTGCTATTCATAGGGCTGCAGATGTGTCATGTGTTTCGCTAGCCAATCACAGTCCTGAATTTGCAAAGTCAGCCAATCACATTACAGTTAGTGGTGATGACACTAGCTGTAATGTGATTGGCTGACTTTGCAAAAGTATCGATTTGCATTAACAATGGAAGGGTTAGGGGGTATACAAATTTTTTGGTCGGTGTCCAAAACTCAAAAAACATTAATTTACACAACACTGATGACAGCCTAAGCAATCTATGACATCTATGAAAATGTTTAATCTGGAACACAATTTTATACAATATGTAGTGGGGGTCCCTGCTTCATCTCTCTCAGCTAATTGGGGTCCCTGCTTCATCTCTCTCAGCTAAGGGGTCCCTGCTTCATCTCTCTCTCAGCTAGGGGGGTCCCTGCTTCATCTCTTTCTCAGCTAAGGGGTCCCTGCTTCATCTATCTCTCTCTCAGCTAGGGGGGTCCTCACTCCCTCCTTCATCTCTCTCTCAGCTAAGGGTCCTTGGCCTGAAAAACGTTGAAGACCCCTGCTTTAGACAATTCCCCCCCATATGTTTTTTTTTTTACAGTTTGAACAAAATAGCCAACACGCACACACACACACACACACACACACACACACACACACACACACAGCTAACAAGCTATGGCTTTGCAAAGCCAGATATGACCGAAAAGTTGTGCACCTGAAGACCATGTAGACTTTTTTTTAAAACCAAAGCTACAGTTGTGCGGACCTTTGGCTTTACACACACAGAGTAGAACTACTTTTAGCCAGCATCATGATATAATTAATAACCACTCACCTAATGCTTCGGAGGTTCAAAAAGAACGCACTTCCAACGTGTTTAAGTCACAGGAGCATGGTTTCATATTGTTAATATGACGTTTGGCCCAAATCTGCGTTTATAATCCACGTGAGTTCATGTTTACATTTTTCCCCCGGAGTTTTACAGATCAGCGTCATGGTGGCAGCAAAATAACACACTTCCTCTAAAAACGATTTCAAAATAAGAGCATCTGGTAATATGATTAGTTAACACTAGCTTTATTTTTTATTCTAGTTACAGGAAGTAGACATTTGCAGTAGGCCTATGTTACACACCGGTGTGTGTGACTCACTCTGGTGACGTTCTACCCTGCGAGCGTCGCGACTGCATGGATGAGCGCTTCTTTTAATTTGATCTGCCGCGCAACATTAATAATATTTATTTACTTCCCATCTCTGGCGTGCGTGCATGCGTGCGCGCGCGTGTGTGTGTGTAGATGTGTGGGAGATTGGACTTCACAGCCTTTTGGTGAGGCGCGCTGCACGGCTAGAACGTTCTTTAAGTTAAAGGATCACACTGCTGTCAATACATGTCATTGACACTTCGTCCATTATATTATACATAAACAAACCATTTTCCAATTAATCTCGTTATTTTTTAGATTTCACATTTGTTCATAGCTTCTGCAAAGTCATGTTAGTCAATGTTAGCAAACTTGGCTGATTAATTGAGTCAATGTTGGCTCATTTCGTTCATAAATCAGTATTTCCTTCAGGGACTAATGTGTTTGGCAAAACTTTTCAATGAAATGCATTAAAATGCAACAATAACATAACTTAGACAAATAATAACCGTGCAGTGATATTTAGTCTCTGTGTAATTATCTAATAGATCAAAAATGTCACAAGCTTATTTTCATACCGTAATGAAATGAATGGGATCCAATATCTTCGAAAACAAATGTCAAGTATGAGTGGTAATTAATGACCTACACCTGCCAGACCACCAGTATGGTCCTTTAGGCTCATACATACTCTGCCTGCACTGGTCTGAAATTGTTGTCATTATAGGCTCAATTAAGCCTAAATGTCAAAATTTAGAGAGGACAAGATCTGACAGAAGAACTGCACACACGCACACACACACACACACACACACACACACACACACACACACACACACACACACACACACACACACACACACACACACACACACACACACACACACACACGCATACACATCATACGCACACACACACATAATAGAAGTGGTCCTTAAGTATAATAGGCTTCAAAGTAGAAGGTAACTAGATGATTTGGTTGCTCTAAACTAAAGCCTGGACTCAAAGTGTCTGTCTGTCTGTCTGTCTGTCTGTCTGTCTGTCTGTCTGTCTGTCTGTCTGTCTGTCTGTCTGTCTGACTGATATTTTCCTTTGGCATCATTCCATCACTCCTTCTACTTTTCAGCCATCTGTTCTGTGTTATGTTGTGTTGAATTCAACCATTTGCTTCGGTCTGTTACTCTCTTTCAAGCCATGTTTTCTGTTTGTGTGTGTTCCTGTCTGGCAACTTTGCTTATCTATCTGGCTCAATCGATTGCTCTCTCTCTCTGCATATTTATACCTGTGTTTTGTGCTTGGCGGCGCATTTAATCTTCTGTTTGCCTTGTTTATTAGTTTGTCTATCTGCCTTCCTGTCTACCTGTCTGTTGCATCTGTCTTTGCTGTGTTTTGTTGCTCAAAGACTCATTCCAAGTCTTTCAATGTCTGCCAACGTATGTTTTTGTCTCTCTCTCTGGTTTGCTGCTGGCTTCATGCTGCTTACACTCTATTTCTCCTTGTCTGTGTTAGTGTTTCTCTAGCTGTCAGAGTTTCTCTCTTTCTGTAAGTCCCTTTGTCTCTTTCTCTCACACCATCTCACAAGAGCATGTATTTGCATTTTGTGTGCAGGTGCGTGTGTGTGTGTGTGTGTGTGTGTGTGTGTGTGTGTGTGTGTGTGTGTGTGTGTGTGTGTGTGTGTGTGTGTGTGTGTGTGTGTGTGTGTGTGTGTGTGTGTGTGTGTGTGTGTGTGTGTGTGTGTGTGTGTGTGTGCGTGCGTGCGTGCGTGTTCACCGTTCACGTAAGCCTGCATGTGTGGATGTCCTGTCTACCTCTGTCTGCATTCTGTCTGGGTGCTGGTCGGTGGAACTGTATGTATTTATATTTGTGAACATTCTATTTGAGCAGTGAAATATATTTCATTAAAAAGTGAAAAATATTTCCATTTCAAGAGATCAACAATATCAGCAGCTTGAATAGTGGATGAGACTAGCCACAATGCAGTGAAAACATTTTTTTTTATATCTCACTTATG
>NC_139952.1:23951335-24026335 GCF_963454915.1 Gymnoscopelus microlampas
TACCATTACATAATAAAACCGTGACAAAATTGGGGTAACTCGTACGCTCTGGCATTTCAATTACATGTGTGTCTCGTGTGTGAGAGTGTGGTTCATCTGTGCTCCAACTCTTTGGTATTCTGTATGTGTTTATGCCAGGTGGACAGCTCAGAGACCTTGTCGGACTCGGACGCAGACGGCAAAGCACTCAGGGAGGTGCACTCCATAGGGGTCCAAGTGGAGGACGACAAGAGGTAACCAAGAACAAACCAAGTATCTACTGCAAAACATACACTCAGGCCTTTTAACTCATGTTTTGCTTCATTAAAAGCTGCAATCCGGAACTTCTTTTAATGAACAAAACGTTATTTGAATCTACTGGAGGTTGTTTCCCTACTCTTTCATTGAGAAGTTTAGACCCTGGTGTCGGGGTAGGACACCTACTGGTTGATAAGTAGTACTGTCTGGAGCTCAAAGCGCTTTGCCCAAACAGGCTTTCTGTCTTAGATCAGCAGTAAGTTTGGCACTGAGGCACTGTGAGATTGAAGATCGAAAAAAAAGGGTGAGCCGGTCAACATTATAGTTAAGTTAAGTCAACATTAAGTATATCGGGTTTAAGTGGTTAACTAATTGAGCTCAGTGACCCCGTTCCAAAAATGTCTACTTTTTTCAGACTTTCTGACTGTAGCCATGACAACTGCTATTCCTATACACAACATGATGCCTTTAACAAGTACACGCAATCTGGCTCCAAAATTATCCACAGCATCACCCACAGATCACATTCACACATAACATGCATGTGTCCACACACTGCATACAGAGACGCGCGTGCACACACCTCCGCCAGCATGGGCTCATGCTCCTATTAACGAAGTGTCGACACAGTCATCGAGGGGGAAGGCGTGGTGAGAACGTGACACCGAGAGTGAAAACGAAGTGAGAGAGAACGGCACGATGAGTCACACCTCATCAGGCGGTGAAGGCGGAAGGGGGAAAGAGCTTAACTTAGAGTCGAGGAGCAGTCCGTGTTTCTCACGCCTTCCAATAACGTGACATTTCAAACGCACTGCTGTGTCATATATATCATGGGATTTTAGTACTTCTAGGTTTACAACAAAGATCCCAAGTAGGCATTTTGTTATCACCGCAATGGCATTTTATTTTTTGAAAATCAAAACGGGACTATACTTGGTCAAATGTGGCAGGGTCTGATATAGTAAAGGCCTTTGCACACAGGGTGCGATTAGTCAATCAGTTTTTACCGCATGCGAAAAGACGCACAAATCGAACTGGGTTTGATTGGAGAAAAAAAAACACATCGCCGCATCGCATTGCCGCACGGTAAATTCGGAGCCGGTGTGCATGAGGTCATTGAGAACCATGTGTTCTTTCAAAAAATGATATTGTCTGTTTTTTCCGTGCGGACGCTGTCTGCAAAGGCCTTAAAAGTATGGCATGTTTTTTTTTTACAGATTATGAAAATGCAGATTGTAAACTTTGGAATGTGTCATGCATTGCAATCTGAAAAATGTTGAGGATACAATTTGAAAGTTGTCAAATCTCAAATCCAGAAGGTGAGAAAAAGCTTATCTCACCTTCCACAGCAAAAGTATTTTGCGGTCCTACAACCGCTCTTTGCTCTTTGTAAAGTGGATTCTTCAACATTTAAACTTGTGTATTATGAAGAAAACAAAAACAACAAACCCATATAAACAATCCCAAATTGCTTCCTTGATTTCAGTTTGCCTACTTGCGGCACATTCTATCAGATCCTGCCACAAATGTGGATAAGCACACAGAAAATAGTTTATTACTCATAGAAAATAAAGACAACTACTTTAGTCTGTGAGAAACACATTCCTCTCTCTGTCTCTGTACTAGGCGAGCTCGATTCAAGCGATCCAATAGCGTGACGGCTAGCGTGCAGGCAGACCTGGATCCCGAGGGCTTCCCGGGGCTCAGCATCGCTGTACCAACACAGGACAAGAGCCTCCAATTCGGCTGTTCCTTCCAGCGGCACTCCTCAGAGCCCGAGTCAGCTGGCCAGTACACCGAGTACCACCGGACTGTCCACACCCAAGGACAGTGGGCCTATAGGGAGGTACTGTATGTTCAGAACTACACACTTAAATGCAAGGTTCAAAGAGTGAATTAGTTGTGTTAATTAGTGGGCTTGATCTCTTGAGGGAGCCCAGTTATATTACTGTCACTATTCTGTATTTATGTATTTCCTTAAAAACTTTGGTACGCTCTAGATAGCCATATTTTCACCTAGTACTTTGTTCAGAGTAAAAACAAACAAACTAAATGCACATATGGAGATTTGGTTTTCAACCACCACTCAGGTCAGACACTACAGAAACCGTGTATTATTAGATGTGTTGTTTGTAATTCATCCCCAAAAATGCTGATGATGATGACACCGATTTGCGCATTTGTCCCCATGATACGCCTATATATGGGAATATTGGTCAGATATTGGTGTGACTTAGGTGTGAGGGCCGCAAAGCCGACTCAAACTTTGTCAAAGTTATTGTTGCCTTTAAAGGTGCTAATTCAAAATGCTAACATCCATGAGTTATTAACTGTACAATTATGTTCAGCCAATATTGACTAAGTTATTCATATAGGCAAGTTTGGTAACGTTTTAAATGACTTCTGACAACATGTAAACAAATGCAATGTAAATATTGAGTCAATAACAAGAAAATGGTCTTCATGTTCAATGTGCACTACTGAATATGGCCGAAGCTGTGAACAGACAATGAATGACACGTTTTCTGTTATTCTCTCGTATTGTACCAGGACTATATCCAGAGTGGATATTCCACTGAGCCATGCCCGGCGGACCCGCGGTCGCACCAGCTCCCCCACCTGCCCCCGCGCGCCCACTCCCCCCTGCCCCTCACCTCCGAGCGGGCCTGGGTGGGCACGCCGTCCCTGGAGGGACCCCGGAGCCTGCCTGACTCGGGCCGCGCCTCCCCCTGCATGAGAGACGGAGAGTTCTTCTTACGCCTGCTCCAGACAGAGGTGGAGAGGATGGAGGGATGGTGTCAGGGCATGGAGAGAGAGGCAGAGGAGAACGAACTGCCCGAGGAGAGTGAGTATGGGCAAAGAGGTCGGATC
Source organism: Gymnoscopelus microlampas (assembly GCF_963454915.1). Taxonomy (NCBI): domain Eukaryota; kingdom Metazoa; phylum Chordata; class Actinopteri; order Myctophiformes; family Myctophidae; genus Gymnoscopelus; species Gymnoscopelus microlampas. The sequence continues at coordinate 23,954,444 of NC_139952.1, forward strand.
GGGGGGGACGTTGATGTATCGATTCTACGTAGTTTATATACAGGACTCCCTCTTTCTTTGGTGTTTCGCCCAGGTGGGTGTGGTTATATAACCTCACAGAAAATATGCCTTATAGTGATTCCCAAAGTTTTTGGGTCGTGACCCAAAAGAGGAAAAAAAAATCTTCCCGGTACCCAAACTAGTGAAAATAGCCGCGATGCGACACGTTGTGAGCTTGTAGATCAGCTATTTTCACTACTTCTAAAAGTTTTTTTTAATGCATTTATTAATGGAATTTAGATTTTTTTTTCTGAATAATTGTGACCAAAAAAAATGAAAAAAGAAATTGAAAATCTTTTGAAATATATATATATTTTTTTAAATAAGAATTGAAAAAAGGGATACACACACACACACACACACACACACACACACACACACACACACACACACACGCACGCACTTACTTGAAGCCCAACTGCATAACGGTACAATCTTTGTCAATCAAGTAGGCTAGTAGCTTACATGAATGACAGATTATGATACCACATCGCCATGAATGGAATACGTTTGTATATATTCAACCCATACCGAGCAGTGCCGTCATGTAGGCTATTCCTCATGAGACTCGGGCAGGCTGCAGTGATCCTGTGCCGCCACGTTAATAAGAGACTGGAGCGTCAGGTTTATATCCTTAACCCAGCATGTAGCCTACATAACTCCATACCATAGGGCAAGCTACTGTTAAGTTTGCTAAGACCTCATTGTCCATGAAAAGATGGTCGGGAGTCCCGACTCCCGAAAATGCTCTCGCAAAAGCGCTCGTATATTTTGAAAATAGCAGATCTACAATCTCACAAGCGTTGCATCGCGACGCGTTTTGAGCTTGTAGATCTGCTATTTTCAATGCAGCCAGATCTGCAATCTTATCTGAATGACTGTTAAAGCAGTTTATTTAAATGGGTTTATAAAATGTTATATTTTCACAGGGATTATTTATTAGTGTGTTAGATAATACATTTTGGAGTGAATATATGTGTCCAGATGCCTGTCAGACAGTCAGACACTGCTGCTCTGCAGGTCTACAATGGAACAAACGGGCGCAGCCAACGTCAACAACTGCTCTCGACCAGACGTGAGATCTGAGCGTACCGTAGGCTGAAGGCAAAATCAGGATATATTGATAAATGACAAAAGTTGCGGTTATCTCGCCGTACGCCCATTATTTGGTCTGCACCGCGTTGATAAATGAGGGCCACTGTTTGGGAGCCACTGCCTTAACCTAACCTCAAAACCACGCCCACCTGGGCGAAACACCAAAGAAAGAGGGAGTCCCTTTTATTTACAGCTTCTGACCCTTGCTTCCTTCTCTCCTGTGTTTTCCCACTTCCTGTTCTTTCCTTTTAGTTCTTGAACTGATTCGTAACGCGGTTGGCAGTGCCCAGATGCTCATGTCTCAAAAAGTCCAACAGTTCTTCCGCCTTTGCCAGCAAAGCGTGGTGAGCATTACGTGATTTCTGCCGCAAAATAATTTGTTTAATCTAATCACGTATAACGGCTATTGACCATTTTGACACAGCGGCCAAAATTGCTATGATGTAATTACAAAACAGCCGCTGTGTGAATATGGTCAATAGCATAATCACTTTGCAGAAATTCAATGCATATTATAGAGGATGGAATTAGCCCTGCCCAGCTTAATCCATTAAGACCGGGAACGCACCTGTGTCATTTTAAGATTTCTTTGGCTATTCAAAAATAGCAGATATACAAGCTCAAAGCTATGAGCTTGTAGATCTGCTGTTTTGGAAAAATCATGAAAATGTGTGCAAATCTTTGAATATATGGATTTTTAAAGCAAACGTTTGTAACTCAAATGGCCAAATATCCGCGGCCAAATCAAAAAATGTTTTCTAAATCCTAACAGTATGTTGCTATATCAGTGGTGCTCCAACTTTTCCATGTCAAGGACCCTCAAAATTATATGTATTTGGCCACGGACCACCCATCTCAAAATATATTTTCCAGGGACCCCCCAGAAGCACAGATCGGAGTTAAAAATGTTCACTTAGAAAAATATATATATATTCAAAGATTTGTACACATTTTCCATGATTTTTCAAAAAATTGCAGATCTACAAGCTCATACACTCGTGCCGCGCTATGAGCTTGTATATGTGCATTTTTTTAATTGCCAAAGAAATCAAAGTGAAATTAAAGTGACACAGATGCGTTCCCGGTCTTAAAGGATTTCCTGTCTAATTTCTTTCTTTGTTTCCTCTCGTCTCTTCTTTACTCCTGCCCACAATTATTCACTGGGTCTCCCCCCTGCCCCCTTCTGCCTGTCCCAGGACCCATCTGCCTACCCCCAGCCCAGCACTCAGGACCTCGCAGGCTTCTGGGACCTGCTCCAGCTTAACATGGAGGACGTCAGGATCAAGTTCCAGGACCTCCAGAGGCTTAAGGACTCCGGCTGGAGGCTGCCGCCTGAAAAGAAGGTGAGCCGCCCGAGGGTCTGCTCGGCCCTGGTCACCCTTCAGCACTCCCCGAGAGCCAAGATGGCCGTGTGCAGGCGAGTGGCACAGGTGGTCCAGCCCTCCCAGCCGCCGCTGGCTGTGAAACTACAGAACAGCAAAAGGACCTGAGCCCGCCGCCTGACAGACTTTGGAGCCCAAAAATGTTGCCTAATATTTTGTGAAAATTGTTATTTATCTTTAATGCAGGCATAAAAATGATAATGTCTTTACATTACTAACTGCAGTCTATGTGACACACTGGAATCAAGCTCTGACAAACATTACACAATAGACACTGAACCATTGCAATTCTTTACCGTGTCATTTTGACAACATAACAATAACTAACACTTGTTTCTCTTTTCTTCTTTTTCTTTTACCTCGCCTTTTGCCTCTTCATCATCCTCTTTCCTGCTGTAACCTTATTTTGCATCCTCCTTGATGGCAATGCATGGTGGGACTTCACCATTTTTGTTGTGGTGATTCTTTTGATTGTGTCACTCGTTGTGTCCATGCTGCAACCTGCCTGTGCCCTCTGTCACATATAAACGCCTCCTCACACTCGCAAACTTTAATCGTTTCCTTCTTTACCCATTGCTACATTGCACCATTTTGTCCCTCATTCTCTCCATTGTCCCCCTACATCCTGCATTTTCCAATCGCGACCTCCTTCACTCACCAACACAAAACCATTGTCGTGTACCAACCGATGTCGTACCTCCACGCTGTCCACTGCTTTTTCCCCCCCTGCGACCCTACACCACACCCTGCCACCACGACACCACCACACCTAGGAGGATAAGAAGCTTCCTCCTCCCTTACCAAAGAAGCCAGCTGGGGGGGTGAGCGGCACCCTCCGGGCTGACAGTGTTGGCGACGCAGGGGGCGGAGGTGGAGGGGCAGGGGGCTTGGTGGTCCCTCGCGTGGGCGGCCGCACGCTGCCAGTGAGGGAGAAGTCTCTCGATCTGGGGGACCGTCAGAGGACAGAGGCCAGACGCAGGCTGCTGCAGACCAAGCGGACTGCCTCCTTCCGACAGAACTCGGCCACAGAGAGCGCGGATAGCATCGAGATCTACATCCCCGAGGCCCAGACTCGACTCTGAACAGGGTTGTCCCACAGCAGCCTCTCGGTCTCTGCCGACCCCCCCTCTCCGCAGTTACTTGACATGTAGACTGATTTCTGTCTTTCTCTGAGCCCATGTTTGGGATCTTTTAATGTTCTGCTAATATCAACGTAGTCACTCATTCACTTTCACTCTGCCTTTTCGATTTACTCACTGCGATTGCAAACAAACTCACAACTCAAGCCCTCGTCTGGCTGGATGAGCCAAACTGAGTTGTAAAGAGAGAAGCCTGGATCCGAGGCGGGGGCTCATGGTTTTCAATTTGAGACTTCACTCTTTCTGTATATTCCTTTTTTTATATTTTATTTTACATGGAAAGAAAGCGAGAATCATTTCAATTCACAACAGTGAGTGGAGAGGGGGGTCACACAGTAGTAGTATGCCTGTGCGTGTTCACACAGCACTTCTCTCTCACTGGAAAATAAAGGGCTTAACAGGCACAAAATCTCTTGGGAGCAGAGAGGAGAGAGAATAACTCCCAGTGGATCGTCTACGAATGCTACTGACAACAGAATATTTTCTTTATGTATAGCTGAGATATTCCGCCGGCTATTCTATGTGAGTATAACGCCTATTCCTACGCTTCAGTGGTGCCATCAGCAAGAAAGGATGGATCGGGTGGTTTCAGAGAATCTTTCAGTACCAACACAGTACCCTAAAAATTCTGATGGATGACAATCCGCAAAGACAGTTTTCAATGTAGAGTTAACCAATGGCAAATACCACCTACAGTAGCCGCGAGACTCAGTCAATCAATCAAAAGAAAAATGGGACAGCTCCACTCCACACATACACACAGCCTCTCTTACGCTCAATCTCAGCTCTCTTTCCTCATATCCCATGGAACCATCATTTGTCCTCAGTATTCAGCAGTCAAGGCCATGCGAAGAAAGCGAGTGCCGTTTGTACATAGTGTGCACACTCGTGTTTGCCAGAGGGAGCTTTGCAGTGTAGCAGTACAGCCCTCACAGGCGGAGAGCTTCACAGACAAAATACACAGAGCCGTTTGCTTTTTATATATTCTTTCTGAAGTTGCAGTGTTTGTGGGGTGGGATCTGGGGGAATTTTAGGGCTTGAATCTTTGTGGCTTTATAAGACTTTACAGAAGGAGCCCTTATTCACTGTGAGACTACAACACCCCCATGTGGTCAAAGGAGGAAACAGACCATCAACAACAATTACAATTACACCTGTCAGGAACTAACGATTCTCCTGACAATAGCCATGAAAAGAGATTCATTTCTTACATTTTTCTTTATTTCCTATGATATATACTTTTTCATAATTTCTCTCTAGTAGCCTACTAGCTTTTAGAATGAAGATGGATGGAGTGATGGATTCTAACCCGAGATATTTTTGGCCTCATCGGCCATCTGGCCAAGCAGGTCCACCAAATGGACCATAAAGCAGACAGCAAGAGCAGCGCTGCCAAAGTCTTAGGAGAATCCACCAGCCTAACTCCCTTCAAATTCATGACTCTCGCCAGAGGTGCACAATACAATCCTCTCAATTTCACACACTACCGACTAAAGGGATGATCCCTCTGCGAGGAAAAAGAAAACAAAGATTTGTACCTTGTTATGCCAATGCCTCTCCCTCTCCCTCTCTCTCTCTCTCTCTCTCTCTCTCTCTCTCTCTCTCTCTCTCTCTCTCTCTCTCTCTCTCTCTCTCTGTGCCCCCCCCCCCCCTCCACCCCCTCTCTCCTCTCTGTGACTCTCTCTGTCTATCGCTCTCTCTAATCTCAATGTGTGAAACCGTGACAGTCAAATCTATTCTCCAAAGCCTTTCCGCAGAGTCAGGAGAAATCTCAAGTACATTTATTTTACCCCCGTTAAAAAGGTGGTGAAGAAAGGTGGACTATGGTGATTATTGCGCCGAGATCACGGCACATTTGCAGTTGCATTAGAATTGCATTAGAAAAAGAAAAACGTGTTCCATTTTCCCTCTTTCCGTTTTTTTTTTTTTTTACTTTGAGGTGAGATCACATTTGTCTGGTGTTTCCTCTGAACAAATTGTAGCATGGTTTTTAAAATATTCGGGGAGGATCCCTCTTATGTTTGGCAAATTTGTGTCAAAAAAAGAGATGATGAAATTTCCTCTCCATCCTTTTGTATACGCTTGTTTGAGAGTGTGCAATTGTGCGTACACTGGCATTTGTGACTACCAAGGGCTGCTTGTGAGAGAGGAAAGATAACTTTAAGATGAGGCCCAATGAATACTGAAGTCAAAGTCAGCCATTTTGAAAAAAAAAGAAAATTCAAAGAGACAAGAATCTTTTAGCATGACCTTTTTTTTCTTTCTAAACTTTGAGATGGAATGTGTTGAGAAATTGAAAATATTTTACTGGGAGATGTATATTTTATAATGTAATCTACATTTCTAGATTAGTAGACACAATTGAGTACAGTATATGTATAAACATAAAAAATAGACATACTATATCAGATGTGAAATACTACAGTCCTATTATGATAGAGTATAGCATTGTGTGATACTACACTTGTGTAGCATATCCAGACTCAGTACATGTGAATTATAAGAGATTCCTAATATATCTGCAGTATGTGCGAGCAAGCTGGGTCACATTCACAGGGTATAACTGGCAAGAGTGCACTTTGCCAAATATGATCCTACTTAGGCCTACCACTATATATCCTCTCTGTTTATGGTTCTAGAAAAGAGAAAATACTATACCCTGTCCTTAACCCCATCCTAACCCCGCTCCCCAAATCCCTCCTCCCTTCTTCTGAACCAACTACATGTGCCTAACCAGCTATGTGAGGAGGTTTTCTTGGAATATGGTTTATATACAGTACATATACAGACCTGTACATAAAATTACAAAACAAAATCTGTGCAGAATATTGTTAAAGAAAAAATATTTTATTGTATTGAATACAGTCTTTTCCTTACTCACCATTACCGACACACACATTATGATCGGCTGATTTTTATTGTAATAACACTGCATGTTTTCCGAAATTGATTGATTGGAGGCTATTTCTCTTTTTTCAACCACCTGCTATTACCAAGAAAGCAGATGCAGCCTGTAAACATTTCCTCTTAGTGCATTCCCTGATTTGAGCAAAGATACGAGAAAGCAGGTTTTATTTCATAATCAAATATATAAAGGAGTCATTTAGTTTTAAAAAAAGGACTATATCCTCCGAGGATAATGATACTGTATTCTTACCATGAAACAACCATCATTGTTTTGACTTGGTGCTCTCATCGCAGCAACGCATCGATTGGACATCCTCCCACTAAACAGGCTGGCCTGGACAAAAGATAAAACAACAAAACATCTATGTTCATTTTGCAGTAACCTTGAGCTTGCTCCCTTGTACGTGGGGCACAGCAGCGTTTGGCCCTCATCTTACTATGTGGCTTTTAAATTCCGTTGCCCCTAACACTTCATCCGGAGAACAGGTGTTTTAAAGCATCCCAGTGGTGTTTGACTTGACCCTCATCAAACAAAGCACAAAACATCTGCTTTTATACTGTTACTCCACTGTGAAGTGAACACTGGACGCCACCCCTAAAAGCCCCTCACACGGACTTGCTTTTTTTGCTGCAGAGGGATGCCAAAGTCTTTCCCTTGCAGGTTTACCTATGGGGGTGGGGATGACACCAGGATCTAAACAGGCCTCATTTTGGATGTTTATCCACAGTAGCATGGGCTGCTTTTCCTCAAACGATTACTAACTTTTTCCTCTATTGTTCTTTGTTTTTCGCACACAGAGTAACTAACTAGATGAGTGGTGGTGTAAAGCCAGCCATCTTGCCTTGAAACAGGTCCATTGTAAACACGTATTCTGTTGGTGTGGGTGTGATTGCCATAGAGTGAGCTCAGTGTGTTTCCTGTCCAGCAACTGTACAGTAGAGCCAGAAATATGGGCCATTATTTGACTTTTTGGAATGACATCTGTATCGGCAATTATACAGCTGATGTGTCCCGATTTGTAAACACTTTCAACTTGGTATCCCTATTTTGGGCATGTCATTATAGGGAAGCATTTTCAAAAGTTTTTAAAATCATACAAAAATAGCCGACCTACGAGCTCATATCACGTCGCGCTGCGACACTTTGTGAGCTTGTAGATCTTGTAGATGGGGTATTTTTGGGCATTTTCTATTTTTGAACAACTTTGATCACAAGTTTTTCAAATTGATTAGAAAATTGATTGTGCACTTTTTGACAAAGCATCGGTAATTGGTGGCCTATTACTCTCCAAAATTGGGATCGGAACCAAAAATCTGGCATCGGTCGGGCTCTACTGCACAGTGCAATTACAGGAGCCTAAGAACCATTACAAGAGCAACCTGTACAAGTGTCATCCAGGCACTTAAACCAACACATCAAGATGGACTACATGAACACTTTAACCTCTTTCTGAAAGTGCAAAAACCACACATGAACAGTTACTGTAGATGGACAATCCAACTCCAAGTACCTCAGTTTGTAGCAGCGGTGTCTCCAACCCCGACCCCAGCCTCTGTCCTCAGGGGATTCTTGAACACCACACAACTACGGACCCTGGAGACCTGGACAGGACAGGAGAAGTCCCCAACACAACAGAATGTTGAAGATCCCTTGAGCATCACATTACCTAGAGTGCAGTATCACTCGTAGCCATTTTCAGAGTCTTTAAGGAGCACTAGGGTCTAGCCGTGGCTGAGGTGAAAGGTCAACTGTAGCCTGTGTGTGTGTGTGTGTGTGTGTGTGTGTGTGTGTGTGTGTGTGTGTGTGTGTGTGTGTGTGTGTGTGTGTGTGTGTGTGTGTGTGTGTGTGTGTGTGTGTGTGTGTGTGTGTGTGTGTGTGTGTGTGTGTGTGAGTGATTGCACTGTGACATTGATGACCTGCTCCACAGCTCTGCAGTAGACATACAGGGAACCACTGTAAAAACCTACCCTGCTACCATCACGTTTACAAACATGTAAATACCCGTTGCCAACAGATGTTGCTCAAAATTACATGTAATATTATGACAATTAGTGGGATTATTAGTAGGATTACTGTCATTGCAACATTACCATTCATTATTCATTATTACAGTGTTGACATTTCAATGATGGCAGGGGGCTAACATTGCTCTGTATACGAGGGCAAGAATCATGTACAATAACTGAGAAAAAAAACGACTCATCTCACATGGCTAATTATGTGTTTTATCGCTGCTAATATGGAGTAGAGAATAGCAACAGCTTTGGGTTGAAACGTTTGGATGGACAGTCCTTTAGACGTGCGAGAGAGACTGGACAGACTGGATGATCCAATCAAGAGCTTATCCATACAGCTGTCACGCTCTTGCGCTGTGCTTTCCTTTTTTACCTAAAGGAGGCAAACAGACAAACAAACCCCTTTGATGGTCCTATATGATGTAGCAAAAAGCAAAAAGAAATAGTCCCCCTCCCCTATTCTCTTTTGTCTATTTCTTGCCCCTCGGTCACCGAACACCACAGTTCTTAAGCGGACGGGTTTAACACAGCGAGCTTTTACGTCCGTCTGCATATTCTTCCTTCATGTTGCATTTATACACATCATGCATTTAATTCAGTGCCAATATTGAACATTGTACATACAATTCTCTTCCCCCTCCCCTCTTCGAAGTGGATTGACCGGAGCATATATAGCAATAGTGATACCATAGAAAACAAACTTTGTTGTTTTGTATAATGCACACAGATGGATATACAATGCAGATGCATGAAAACACCCGTGGTATTTTAAGAAACCGGTTGTGGTCTGAACGTGCGCTGAGCAATGTTCACGGGTGTCGCACAGTGTGTGATGTTGGGGGGAAAAAAAGAAAATCATATGATTCCATTTGTTGTGTTGTGGTTTTAATTTGTACATACAGATTTTATTTATTGATCCTCATAAGTTTATGGATCTATTAGATGTGTCAGGAGCACGTCTGCTAGCGCTGAAGTCCAGAGAGATGGTACACTGTGACTGTGGTTTAGCCCTCCCAACACAGAATGTAACACTGTCAACGTTGTCAAAACATTTTCTAATGGCTATTATTATTATTACTATTAATGATTATTATAAAGCTATTTTTAGCGAGTTAAACACCTGGTGACGTGTATCTTTTGTGTCTTCCTTTGTGTGGATTCCCTGACTCCAATGAACCAGAATCATTTTATTTGCTCGGTATATTTTCACATACGATTTTGTATCTGTGAACACACCAAAAACTTGGGTTATATTCACATATATATTTTTAACCTCTTAAGCCTAGAGTCTCACAGGCCTCTATACTACTAGGCCCCCAATCTTTCCCCCTCTACAACAAATCTCTTTGCTGAAAATAGCCGATCTAAAAACAGATCTGCAATTTTCACAGAATGTTCGTCCCAGAATGAGGACGCTAGGATTCCAGTGGTTAAAGACACTTTGTCTGCTTCTGTCTGTCTCTGTTTCAATCTCTCCCACTCCTTAGCTGGCAGGTAAAACAAACCATTCCTCTAAATGGAGTACAACATGATTTCGGTCTGTGGTTGCAGTTATAGATGCAGTCAATATCGGAACCCAGATTCAACTGAAAAAGGAAAAACAGCGACCTCTGTTGGTCCCTCCTCAGTTGACTCTGGGCCAATGCTAATGTGGGACCCGTGCGCACGGAAACGGGGTTTAAGTCTGCCTTCAGCGCTCCACTTCCGGGTGGTGCGACTATGATTTAATTCCCACTAACAATATTTCTACACGGAACACTAACACGACTTCTCCCAGAGAACATGGATCGTTTTGGTTATAAGCCCACTTGTTTCTATGATGAAAGAGTAAGTTCAAATGTGAATATCTTTCCGTGGTTTTGACGCTATTGTTAAATTAGTTTCCGGTAGTTTCCAGTAGGGAAAGCTCGACGGACACGTGAATCCCGCCCACTACATTTGATTGGGTAAAGCGCAGCCTGCTTCCTGATCTGAAGGCACGCCCACTCCCACACAATGTGTACACGTTAGGACGAAGCTTCAGGACAGATTCTCTCACGCAGTGCAGAATCTGTTCTTGAGAGATTAAGATGCAGTAAACATTGCCTTAATATATTATAAAATTAAAAGTATTACTATATTGAAAATGATCCATGTATGTGTTTATATGTATGTAATGATCCTTAACCTCTTTCAAACTGATGTTGATTTTTTGAGCCATCATTATGGGAAATTTGTTTTTAATTCCCAAATAATTTCAAACATAGCAAAAACAACAGATCTACAAGCTCACAATGTGTCGTGTTGTGACATATAGTGAGCTTCTAGATCATCTATTTTCGCTATTCATCATACAAGTTAGTATCTGACTTAAGTAGTGCATACAGTACAACTGGTTAATCCCATTCATGTAAGCAATTAGGGGCCTATTACACGAAAGGAGAATTAAATAAACCTGGATTTAAGGTACTCTGGGAAAAATATTGGGGGAAACAAGTTAACAACAACACTACACACACTGACTACAAAACTGAAAAACGTTAATAAAAACAATATGCAAGTATAATCAATCAATCAATTCTTCAGCGGTGGTCTCTTCATGTTGTAGTTTAGTAATGAATGGCTCAAGCTGCTCTCAGAGCCCCTTTTATGCCAGGTGAGTACAGGTGATGGCCCAGACCCCCACCCCTGGCACTCCTGGTACCCCATGAAGACAAAGGCATACATTTGCATCACTATATAGGCGAGGGTCGCTCTGCTGAATGGATACGGTGGTGATTAGCTGCCTGCCCGTGTGAATGGACGAGGAGGCGGGCTAATGGTCCAACGGCCACTATTCTGTTTGGATTTTTTTCACTGCCTGTTTTTTAGTCAGTCTTTTACTTCATTTTCTAGGGGAGGCGAGATTTTAGTTCCTGCCTCTATGGTGGGTACGCCACTAGCGTCACAATCATTTTGAACCACTTAGCTTTGGCTATTCAAAAATAGCAGATCTACAAGCTCATAGCACGGCACCGAGTGCTGCGCTATGAGCTTGTAGATCTGCTATTTCTGAAAAATCTTGAAAATGTGTGCATATCTTTGAAATATATATACATTGTAAAGCGAACATTGATGTATATCAATTTAGGGGTCCTTGGCATGAAAAAGGTTGAAAACCACTGTTCTAAATGGCAGTGGTTCACAAACTTTTTAGCTCAAGAGTCTTGAGGCTTGGGTCCCGGCTCCCAGGGAGACATCAAATTTCTCTTGACCACGCTGGGGGTACCCCCCAGGATTTTTTTAACAGAGTAGATGTAATTTCCAGTAATCTGGTGGACTTTGGGAGTTTGACACTTTTTTTTTTGGTTTTACTTAGATAGGATCCATTAAAAAGTTAAAAGTAGCAATAAAAGAGACATATTTAATAATAACATTTTGCTGGGGACCCCCTGGAACCCCCCCAAGGACCCCTGGGGGTCCCCGGACCCCATTCTGCTTAACGCTTTTTGAAAGTCCTTAAAAACAATACATTTTACAACAATACAAACAATACAATACATTTTCGTATAGCAGAAATTTTGCATGTGTAGGCCTACAGTATAAATATAAATATATATTGTCTGGCGGAAACCTCATTATGGCCAAAACTGTTACTTTTCAGCATAAACATTCTGCGTTCGGAAATTACGCACCGGAGCACACTCAAAAAACAGCAAATTCAGCAAAAATAGCAAAAAAAACAAGACTCTCGCAACAAAAATCGGCAAGACACACTATCTCCGGTTTAGTTCCTGTATCTGCATCGTCTCGCATCTCGCGTAGCTAGCTGCGTGAAGTGGGCGGACGCCTTTTTAGGAGACCGGAAGCAGGTTGGCGTCCGCCCACTTCACGCAGAAAGCTACGCGAGACGCGAGACTATGCAGATACCGGAAGTAAATGGGAGATGAGACTCCTTGGACGCTTGGACCATGTCATTCACTCATCTCTCCATCGCAGCTTCTTGCTCTCAGGAGAACCTGTTCCCCTGTCGTCAGCCTCCAGCACAGAGGTAAGCCCAGGAAAGGATAACTTTTATTACAGTTTGTGAAAGTGACAGCTTCATGCTCATTGTTAGCTCCATAAAGAACCTCTCACTCCGCTATACAGCTCCGAGATGAGGCTCTATGTGGTTCTCATCCGGGATCGGTCGAACGTCCGCCAAGGCTCCGCTGTTTACCCTTTTGTATACATCGTATCCCAAAACTAATGGTAGATTCCAAACCTCACGGATGTTTAAGGTTTGGACCGGAGCATAATATTTTAGGTCTGGAGCGAAACTACCCGTTTAAATCGCTTATTTAGTCAGCCTGTGGCCATGTTTCCCATTCAACCCGGAAAACCGCCCTACGTCCGCTGCCAGTACTGCTCCTGGTTTGGCTACAATGGGAAACATGGCCACCGGCGGACTAAATAAGCGATTTAAACGGGTAGTTTCGCTCCAGACCTAAAATATTATGCTCCGGTCCAAACCTTAAACATCCGTGAGGTTTGGAATCTACCATTAGTTTTGGGATACGATGTATACAAAAGGGTAAACAGCGGAGCTGAGAACGTTCGACCGATCCCGGATGAGAACCACATAGAACCTCATCTCGGAGCTGTATAGCGGAGTGAGAGGTTCTTTATGGAGCTAGCTCATTGTCTGATGTGACTTGAAGGTTGAAATGTAAATCAGTGTGAATGCGGTAGCACTTTACAATAATGACCCATTATAAAGCATTTATAAACGTTTATAAGTAGTTTGTAGACTATTAACAAATCATTAACAACCTGTTTGTTGACATTCGTAAATGATTACTAAAACATTTATATCTACAGTTACAAATCATTTGTAAAGTATTAGTAAGTAGTGAACTATTCATGAATAAGCCATTTATATACATCTGTAAAAGATTATTAAATCATTTGTAACGACCCATTCTAAAGCATTTATAAACGTTTATAAGCAGTTTGTAGACTATTAACAAATCATTAACAACCTGTTTATTGACATTCGTAAATGATTACTAAAACCTTTATAACTACGGTTACAAATCATCTATAAAGGTATTAGTAACTATTCATGAATAAGCCATGTATAATACATCTGTAAATGATTATTAAATCATTTGTAACTGATGTTACATAATATATACAAGCTATTGGTAGCTTGTTCATGTTTAACATATGCTTTGTTAAACATTCCTAAAGTATCTATAAATCCTTAGTACATGTTATTATGTGCCCTATAGTAAAGTGAAGACAGTTCATCATTTACAACTGTCTGTTAATGTGTATGTTCATGTTTAACATGCTTTGTAAAACATTCCTAAAATATCTATAAATCCTTTGTACATGTTATTATGTGCCCTACAGTAAAGTGAAGACAGTTCATCATTTATGACTGTCTGTTAATGTGGACTTTCTCCTTACCTGTTGCAAACTACCTGGCTTTCATGAATGCAGACACCAAACAATTACTAGAATTATCATTCATGTTAAGCAAATGATGCGTAAGACATTCGTAAAGAGTATGTAAACCATTTGCAGACGTTATCATGAGCCTGAGCCTAGTTGCTTCTTTTGGGCTTGTTTTCATAGACCTGTCCGCTTGTTTCTTTTGCAAAATCTGGCAACACACTGATTACCTGCATTACACCTGCAGTAGCCTACTAGGGAGGAAGTGAACAGTGATGCAGTTGCAGACTGGACAGAAATATGTCTAATTCATGTTTTATGTGTTTTAACTGTCTTGTTGCAGGTGATCGAGGTAACATAAAATGGCTAATCTTACACACATGAAGTAGCATTATGACTAGGGGGTATTTTGATGGTGGCTGTTTGTATCCACAATGTTTGTTTTGATGTGTAGGCTAGTAATGTCCTCCATGCTTAGCAGTTTAGCTTAGCAGCTAAAGCTAACTTGCACTGGGAGGTGGTGACTGCAGAGGCTCCAAGCTGCTACTCTGTGATTCTGTTGTGATTAATTTCTTTGTTTAAATGTCAGTGTGTGTGCTGTGGCCAAGAGTTGCTACATTTTATATCTTAATAAATTGTTGTATACTTGTATACTATATAACGTTACCTTTGCCACTTTTTGATGTCACATGTTTTACTAATCACTGTTAAACATGAAATAATAATGCATAGTCTTCACTTTACAACAAGGCCCATGATAACGTTAGCAAATGGTCAACACACTCTTTACGAATGTCTTACGAATCATATATTAAACATGAAAGATAATTCTAGTAATTGTTTGGCATCTGCATTCATGAAAGCCAGGTAGTTTGCAACAGGAGAAAGGAGAAAGTCACATTAACAGACAGTTGTAAATGATGAACTGTCTTCACTTTACTATAGGGCACATAATAACATGTACTAAGGATTTATAGATATTTTACTCTACTCAGAGTCATAAGTTTACAAAATGTACTAAAGTACAGTGAACGTCTGTGCGGTTTGTCTTCATCACTGAAAATAACGTACATGTAAACTGATATAAAACTGCTGTCATGTGAAGTTGGGGTGAAGAAACACAACCATTTCACTCCTAATAATACCTATTTGATTTGACATCCTGACTTGTTGCTGTAGCTGAGGCTTGAACCTGTTACCTGCGGCTCACTAGTCAGTGACTCTATCCATTCACCTACAGCTGTTTCCTTGGAATCTGTCGTTCCTTTGCCAGTCTGCAAAGGAAAGAATCATAGGAAAGACATCAATGGGATTTGTTGTCAACCCCCCAAATTGACATGTATTTGGGCAGTGGACCCCAATGTGAAAAGATGTAGTGTCAGGGCCCCCCATGAAAAAGATTTATATTTATGCTGTAACACATTTTTTTAAAGTTATTTGTCTTGTTTGTTGTTCAAGTCAAAGCACCAGGAAGGCTGTACTTGTCAGCCATCTGTTAGCTCAATGGGTTGAGACGCAGTATTCATGATCCAGAGGCCATGAGTTCAAATCCCATTGATGTCTTTCCTATGATTCTTTCCTTTGCAGACTGGCTTCCAGAAGATCAAGTGAAAAGTACCAGGAAGGCTATATTTGTCATCCAACTGTTAGCTCAATGGGTTGAGACGCAGTATACATGATCCAGAGGCCATGAGTTCAAATCCCATTGATGTCTTTCCTATGATTCTTTCCTTTGCAGACTGGCTTCCAGAATATCAACTGAAAACTACCAGGAAGGCTGTACTTGTCAGCCATCTGTTAGCTCAATGGGTTGAGATGCAGTATTCATGATCCAGAGGCCATGAGTTCAAATCCCATTGATGTCTTTCCTTGAGTGGGTTCGATTCCCACTCTGAGGCATGTGTCCCCGGTAACTTGGGGCAACGGATAAATTGACTGATATCCTTAGTGATGCTTCCCTTTGCAGGGAGGCATGCGTTAATCCGACAGACCTTTTCTCCGACTATGTGGCATCCGCGTGCGGTTAGGGTTAGGGTGCGGGTTTGGTTCGGGTTTACTGTTTAATGTCGGAGCACTGCGCTGTCGGAGGAATGCGCTGTCGGACTAACGTATTGCACCCCCCTTTGCAGACTAACTTCTAGAAAACAAGTTAAAACCACCAGGAAACCTGTAACTCTCAGCCAACAGCATAGCTCGACTGGTAGAGCGTCTGTCCAATAACATGACTTGACTTGACTTGAGTAACGTCATTCATACTTTAAAATGTTCATCTTACTGTGGACATGTTTGCCTGAAAAGGAATCTTTGAAATGTTGCATAGTTTTAGAATTGTACTCCTTTAAAAGTTCAGAGATTTATAATGAAGGCGGATGGAAGGTTTTGGGACCTCAAAAAAACAGTTCAAAAATTCCACCTTACTGTGGACATGCATGCTTGAGATTTTTTCTTTTGAAATCATTTGTAGTTTTGGAGATATTTAACTTTAAGCGCCCCATTCATTGTCGATGCGGCAATGGACATTTAAAGGCAGGCTTACAACTACATACTTACGCCTAGTAACCTCATTCATACTTTAAAATGTTGATCTTACTCTGGACATGTTTGCCTGAAAAGGAATCTTTGAAATGTTGCATAGTTTTAGAATTGTACTCCTTTAAAAGTTCAGAGATTTAGAATGGAGGCGGATGGAAGGTTAGGGTTAGGGTATAGGGACCTCAAAAAAACACGTTCACCTAGAAACTCCATTCACAGTTCAAAAATTCCACCTTACTGTGGACATGCATGCTTGAGATTTTTTCTTTTGAAATCATTTGTAGTTTTGGAGATATTTAACTTTAAGCGCCCCATTCATTGTCGATGCGGCAATGGACATTTAAAGGCAGGCTTACAACTACATCCGCCTCCATTATAAATCTCTGAACTTTTAAAGGAGTACAATTCTAAAACTATGCAACATTTCAAAGATTCCTTTTCAGGCAAACATGTCCAGAGTAAGATGAACATTTTAAAGTATGAATGAGGTTACTAGGCGTAAGTATGTAGTTGTAAGCCGCCTTTAAATGTCCTTTAAATGTCCATTGCCGCATCGACAATGAATGGGGCGCTTAAAGTTAAATATCTCCAAAACTACAAATGATTTCAAAAGAAAAAATCTCAAGCATGCATGTCCACAGTAAGGTGGAATTTTTGAACTGTGAATGGAGTTTCTAGGTGAACGTGTTTTTTTGAGGTCCCTATACCCTAACCCTAACCTTCCATCCGCCTCCATTCTAAATCTCTGAACTTTTAAAGGAGTACAATTCTAAAACTATGCAACATTTCAAAGATTCCTTTTCAGGCAAACATGTCCAGAGTAAGATCAACATTTTAAAGTATGAATGAGGTTACTAGGCGTAAGTATGTAGTTGTAAGCCTGCCTTTAAATGTCCATTGCCGCATCGACAATGAATGGGGCGCTTAAAGTTAAATATCTCCAAAACTACAAATGATTTCAAAAGAAAAAATCTCAAGCATGCATGTCCACAGTAAGGTGGAATTTTTGAACTGTGAATGGAGTTTCTAGGTGAAAGTGTTTTTTTGAGGTCCCAAATTCGTCCATCGACCTCCATTATAAATCTCTGAACTTTTAAAGGAGTACAATTCTAAAACTATTAAACATTTCAAAGATTCCCTTTCAGGCAAACATGTCCACAGTAAGATGAACATTTTAAAGTTTGTATGGGGTTTCTATTCTATATATGACATTTTGAATCATTACAGTCAGTTCACCTTCTTTTGGGTCTTGAGTCGAACCAATTACTCCCGCGGAGACATCAAATTTCTCTTTTGGGCCTTGAGTCTTGGGACTCAAGGCCCAAAAGAGAAATTTGATGTCTCCGCGGGAGTAATTGGTTCGACTCAAGACTCTTTTGGGTTTTGAGTCTTGGGAAAGAAAAAAACAGTGTGGCAGTTGGATTTGAACCAGGAATCTTCTGGTTGCAAGTCCTGTATCTAAACCACTGCACCACAGAGGTCCTCACATATTCTGTTGACTTGCGTGGAATTTGTCTGAAAGATTATATAAAGGTAAAAGCCCCAGGTAAAAGTTAGAAAGATGTCCTTGCGAGATTTGAACTCAGGACCTTCAGTGTGTAAGGCCTGAATCTTAACCACTGCTCCATCATGGTACATACTTTCTATGGTGTCTTACACGCTGTCCAGTGAAAGATCAGATAAAGTGCAAGAGTCAGGTATTTGTTGGAAACCTGTCCTGGTCGGATTTGAACCGGTAACCTTCTGGTTGCAGGTCCTGTAACTAAACCACTGCACCACAGAGGTTCTGACTTGTTCTGTTAACTTAGCCTTCAAAACTTTGTACCCTTTTCCCTTTAAATATCCATTGCCATTGACAATGCATTAGGCGCTTAAAGTTAAATATTTCAAAAACTACAAATCTTTACAAGGTAAAACATCTCAAGGATGCATGTCCACAGTAAGGGGGAATTTTTGAACTGTGAATGGAGTTTCTAGGTGAAAGTGTTTTTTTGAGGTCCCAAAACCTTCCATCCGCCTCCATTCTAAATCTCTGAACTTTTAAAGGAGTACAATTCTAAAACTATGCAACATTTCAAAGATTCCTTTTCAGGCAAACATGTCCAGAGTAAGATCAACATTTTAAAGTATGAATGAGGTTACTAGACGTAAGTATGTAGTTGTAAGCCTGCCTTTAAATGTCCATTGCCGCATCGACAATGAATGGGGCGCTTAAAGTTAAATATCTCCAAAACTACAAATGATTTCAAAAGAAAAAATCTCAAGCATGCATGTCCACAGTAAGGTGGAATTTTTGAACTGTGAATGGAGTTTCTAGGTGAACGTGTTTTTTTGAGGTCCCTATACCCTAACCCTAACCTTCCATCCGCCTCCATTCTAAATCTCTGAACTTTTAAAGGAGTACAATTCTAAAACTATGCAACATTTCAAAGATTCCTTTTCAGGCAAACATGTCCAGAGTAAGATCAACATTTTAAAGTATGAATGAGGTTACTAGGCGTAAGTATGTAGTTGTAAGCCTGCCTTTAAATGTCCATTGCCGCATCGACAATGAATGGGGCGCTTAAAGTTAAATATCTCCAAAACTACAAATGATTTCAAAAGAAAAAATCTCAAGCATGCATGTCCACAGTAAGGTGGAATTTTTGAACTGTGAATGGAGTTTCTAGGTGAACGTGTTTTTTTGAGGTCCCTATACCCTAACCCTAACCTTCCATCCGCCTCCATTCTAAATCTCTGAACTTTTAAAGGAGTACAATTCTAAAACTATGCAACATTTCAAAGATTCCTTTTCAGGCAAACATGTCCAGAGTAAGATCAACATTTTAAAGTATGAATGAGGTTACTAGGCGTAAGTATGTAGTTGTAAGCCTGCCTTTAAATGTCCATTGCCGCATCGACAATGAATGGGGCGCTTAAAGTTAAATATCTCCAAAACTACAAATGATTTCAAAAGAAAAAATCTCAAGCATGCATGTCCACAGTAAGGTGGAATTTTTGAACTGTGAATGGAGTTTCTAGGTGAAAGTGTTTTTTTGAGGTCCCAAATTCGTCCATCGACCTCCATTATAAATCTCTGAACTTTTAAAGGAGTACAATTCTAAAACTATTAAACATTTCAAAGATTCCCTTTCAGGCAAACATGTCCACAGTAAGATGAACATTTTAAAGTTTGAATGGGGTTTCTATTCTATATATGACATTTTGAATCATTACAGTCAGTTCACCTTCTTTTGGGTCTTGAGTCGAACCAATTACTCCCGCGGAGACATCAAATTTCTGTTTTGGGTTTGAGTCTTGGGACTCAAGGCCCAAAAGAGAAATTTGATGTCTCCGCGGGAGTAATTGGTTCGACTCAAGACTCTTTTGGGTCTTGAGTCTTGGGAAAGAAAAAAAAAGTGTGGCAGTTGGATTTGAACCAGGAATCTTCTGGTTGCAAGTCCTGTATCTAAACCACTGCACCACAGAGGTCCTCACATGTTCTGTTGACTTGCGTGGAATTTGTCTGAAAGATTATATAAAGGTAAAAGCCCCAGGTAAAAGTTAGAAAGATGTCCTTGCGAGATTTGAACTCAGGACCTTCAGTGTGTAAGGCCTGAATCTTAACCACTGCTCCATCATGGTACATACTTTCTATGGTGTCTTACACGCTGTCCAGTGAAAGATCAGATAAAGTGCAAGAGTCAGGTATTTGTTGGAAACCTGTCCTGGTCGGATTTGAACCGGTAACCTTCTGGTTGCAGGTCCTGTAACTAAACCACTGCACCACAGAGGTTCTGACTTGTTCTGTTAACTTAGCCTTCAAAACTTTGTACCCTTTTCCCTTTAAATATCCATTGCCATTGACAATGCATTAGGCGCTTGAAGTTAAATATTTCAAAAACTACAAATCTTTACAAGGTAAAACATCTCAAGGATGCATGTCCACAGTAAGGGGGAATTTTTGAACTGTGAATGGAGTTTCTAGGTGAAAGTGTTTTTTTGAGGTCCCAAAACCTTCCATCCGCCTCCATTCTAAATCTCTGAACTTTTAAAGGAGTACAATTCTAAAACTATGCAACATTTCAAAGATTCCTTTTCAGGCAAACATGTCCAGAGTAAGATCAACATTTTAAAGTATGAATGAGGTTACTAGACGTAAGTGTGACGGTGGCCAGGTTGTCACATGTAACTTGCCACTTCTTTTTAGAATGCTGACACTCTTTACTTTGTCTCAATAATAAATAAATAACAATACACATTAAACTCACAACAATAAAATATCAGTTGCACGGTAAAGTGCGGGGTGCGTAATTACTGTGAGAATAATACTGTTTGTTAGGTACTGCAAGACTACGCCACCTTTTTATTTAAGAGGTAGGGTCCTCTGTAACACTCTTTCTTAGGCTATTCACAGGTTCGAGTTTACCCAGGTAAGTACAATACTTTTAAATGAGAACAACACTTCAACACATATCCCTTGGAGAAAGCTGGACGGAAACAGGTTTGTATAAAAAGGTAATCTATTTTATTAAGCTAATACAGTGGCGTCTATAAGCCATAAAATATTTAAAAGCATAAACAAAATATAACACTAATTCTAAAACCTCAACCTCCTAATGCGCCCACTAACTAACTAAAATACAGGAATACAGACAATCACCAAACACTAAAAACAGACAGGGCTTGTGCAAACTATAGCAAATAAATAATGAATTTAGCGTTAAAGTGCCAACTATTACTGAAGCAGTAAAGTGCCAAGTGCCAATTCAATTGCTATATGTCATATACTCATCACGGTTCAATGCAAAAGGTGGGAATGTCCTTATATGGGGTTTAACTGGAGCGGGGGTTTAGGCCAGGAATCACTGTCTCTTCTTGTCTTCGTGCGTATTGCCTGCAATCATAGAAACTAGAACCAGTTCATCTGTTCAGGTATATTTCACATATGAGGTTTAGGACCGTGGGTTTATTAAGGTAACGTTGCATAGAAGGACACTTACTCGCTCGCCAGACTGTACGTCTGGCTTTGAGGGTGTGAAGCGCGCAACGTTATCGCCACTGGACCTCTCCTCCGTTCCTTGGTTCGTCTGTCTGTCCTCCCCGTCTCTGCTGCTACTGCGCCGTCTGCTCACCGTCCGCTGCTGGTGGCTTGGTACGTGCCGCGATCACTGTATTCCCCACCTCTGCTCCGTGGTATGTCTGCTCCTCCTGTGCACAACCGTCCCTTCTGGCTGTCACTTCCACACTGCCCTGTATGCCTGTCTCTCTGCTGTCCAAGTGGCTCGCGCTCACTTTTGAATAAGGTGGGCCACACCCTACTCCGCCCTCATTCGCTCTGCCACCAGCGTGACCTGGGGACATTGGCCGTCCGCTGTCACAAGGCCAATGTCACACAGCCTATAGGGGAGTCCAATGTCAAGTGGCTCGGGGACCGGGGGGAAATACATTGTCAACCATAAAACATGCAGTGCAGAAATATAGTTAAGAGAATGATGTTTTTAAGTGCGTAATACAGGTTTTTTCATCATCAATAAAAAATGTTACAATTTGGTTTCACCCCCCTGCTTTGATCCTGTCACATCCCTCCCCACTTTTCCGTTGCCAGTCCCTGCAACTGTCCCTAATCATGTCCATACCTCTGGGGTGGCTGGCCTATATTTGCTCTTCCCGAGCGCCGTGGCTCATCTGGTGCTCTCGGGACGGAGAGAAACCCATAATACTGCGGCGTTGTTGCTTCTACCTGCTCGGGCTGCACTACAGCTGGGGGGTCCTCGTGGGGCGACCTGGGGGCTACACACACTTTCAACGCATTTCTATGTATGGTCTTTTCTCGCCCCCCCTTCTCGGGTCTGACTCGGTACACCAACCCCGTAGCTCCCACCTGTTCCATCACTGCGTAAGGCTCGGGGTCCCACCACGTACTCAATTTCCCCTGGCCATCTCTCTTCCTATTTCGAATCCACACTCTCTCTCCTGGTAATAGGGGTGTAATACCGGCCCTACGGTCATAAACCTGCTTTCTCCTCTTGGCCGTTTCTCCCATCCTCTCCCCTGCGGTCCTATAAGCTGTCGCCATTCTCTGTTGGTGGTCCTGTACCCAGCCACCCACTCCCATGCGCTCTTGCGCTGACTGCACTCCTAACTGGACATCTATAGGGCGCCTCAAATGTCGGCCAAACATTAAGTAGGCGGGGGCATAACCCGTAGCACTATGGATCGTGTTGTTATAAGCATGAACTAACTCGGGTAAGTGCTCATTCCATCTTCCTTGTTTATCAGTGTCTAGTGATCGCAACATGTTCAGTAATGTCTGATTAAATCGTTCCACTCCACCGTTCCCAGCCGGGTGGTACGGAGTGGTGCGACTTTTTGCAATACCATAAGTCTGACATAAATGGTGCATTAACTCGGACTCGAAGTTGGGGCCTCGATCTGAGTGGAACCGGGCCGGACAGCCGAACGGCTGGATAATATGCGTCCATAACGCACGGACAGTGGTGTGCGCAGTCTGGTCTCGGGTGGCAATAGCCCAACTATAACGGGTGAATAAGTCAGTAGCTACCAGAATGTTTTGCCACGCATCAGCAGGCCTACCTAATGTGAGGAAATCAATGGCTATTACTTCTAGTGGATATGAGACTTCAAAGGGTTGTAAGGGGGCCCGAGGCTCTGACCTGTTCCTCTGCAGGCTGCAGGCGACACAACCCTGTTGTAACTGACGCACCGCTCCCTCCATGCCTGGCCAATAGAACCGACGTCGCAGCTGGGCCAAGGTCCTCTCCAACCCAGCATGCGCCGCGGCCGTGTGGATTCCTCTCCATACCTCCTCTCTGCGTGAACCTGGACAAATGATCTGTGAGTATTGTTCTTTGGTATAAGGATCGGTCACCTTCCTATATAACACATGATTTCGTATAATCAGTTTGTTCCACTGGCGTAACAGTTGCCGCGCTCCCCGAGTCCAATTCTTCCTCTCCACCATATTAGGGGCTCTCCCCCGTTCCACGCACCTCTTCACCACCTGCACATCTGGATCCCGATCCTGCGTCTCTCTCCACTCATCCTCCCGGGCTGCTGGCGTCGATTGTACAGCCGCCACATCTACAGGCTGCACTGGGAACCGCGATAGGGCATCAGCGTTGGCGTTGTTTTTGCCCGGTCGATACTTGATGTCGAAAGTAAACGACGCAAGTTGAGCAGCCCACCGTTGTTCCACAGCTCCCAATCTAGCCGTTTGGAGATGCGCAACAGGGTTATTGTCCGTGAATATTGTGAATCGAGCGCCAGTGAGATAATCTTTAAACTTCTCGGTCACGGCCCATTTAAGGGCCAAAAGCTCCAATTTGAACGAGCTATAATTTGCGTCATTCTGCTCGGTCGGGTGGAGACTGCGGCTTGCATAAGCTATTACACGTTCGTGACCGTCTTGGACCTGGGCTAGAACCGCTCCCAACCCACGGCCACTCGCATCAGTGTAAACCACAAAAGGCTGTGTATAATCCGCATACGCTAACACCGGGGCTTGTGTGAGGGCACTCTTTAACGCATCAAACGCCCGCTGGCACTCCGAAGTCCACTCGACTTTACACTGGTGGGATTTTACGTCATTTGGGATTCCTATCAATAAGTTGTTTAAGGGTCGTGCTATAGCAGCAAAAGAGGACACGAAACGCCTATAGTAACCCGCTAGACCTAGAAACGCGCGGACCTCGCGGACCGTTGAGGGTGGTGTCCAGTCCCGCACTGCCACCACTTTCTCCGGATCGGGCCGCACTCCCTCTTTGTCCACGACATGGCCCAGAAATTGCACTTCCCTCCGCAGAAGTTTGCATTTGTCTAACCGCAGCTTCAGTCCATGTCTCCACAGGCGTTGGAAGACGAGCTCGAGGTGCTGTAGATGAGAGGAGAAGTCAGGTGAATATACTATAATGTCATCAAGATATACCAGCAAGGATTCTGTCACCTGACCACTCAGACACTGCTGCATCAGCCTCTGGAACGTCGCGGGCGCATTACAAAGCCCGAACGGCATGCGTTGAAACTCGAACAGGCCCAGCGGGGTCGTAAAGGCGGTCTTCTCCCGGTCCCGGGGATCCATTCCTACTTGCCAATACCCGCTGGCCAGGTCTAACGTGGAGAACCATTGCGCCTTCGTCAGGCTGGTGAGCGTCTCTTCTATCCTGGGTAGGGGGAAGGCGTCCTTGTGCGTCACGGCGTTAAGTTTCCTGTAGTCGACGCAGAACCTCCAGCTGCCATCTTTCTTCTTGACCAGTACGATAGGTGCCGCCCACGGACTGCAACTCTCCTTGATGACTCCCTTCTCCAGCATCTCATTCAGGAGGGTCTTCATCTCCCGGTACATGGAGGGCGGCAACGGCCGGTGTCGCTCTCGTATGGGTGCCGCGTCTCCGGTCGGTATCTGGTGTTGCACGACGTCCGTCCGTCCGAAATCCTCGTCATGGATGGCGAACACCTTCTTCCACCGACACAACATCTCGTGTAACTCTCTCTTCTGCGCCTCCGGCAGGTCATCACGCTCCGTCAACACTTCCATCTCTTCGGGCAGGGTCTTCAGTGGTCCATCATCTTCCACACTGATTACGGCCACTTCCACCTCTCCGTCGGTCCCCAGGGACAGGCTCAGGTCCCTGCCGCCTCGGACATCCGCTTCTTCCACCGGGTACAGCCTCCCCAGCTTCTGGTGGCGGTCCAGGACCAGACTATATGCGTGTGGGTTGCACACTCGTATGGGAACACGTCCGTGGCGCACCGTGACGAGGGCACGGGCCACTCCCAAATCTTTTCCATCCGGCAAGGCTTCCATCAAGGCCTCGTAGTCCGCTCCATTTGGTCCTCTCCAAGCGCGGCCCCAGATCATCACTTCACTCTGCGCGGGGATTCGAATCTTCCGCCGGCCGACCGGCCACACATAACCGATGGACCCATCTTCGTTCGTCACTGCCTCCACCCTCCTACAGGTGGCGAATGCGTCCTTCCACAGCGTCCTTCCCTGCTGACATGGAAACACAGGCCTCCCAGGCCATTTAAAGAGGGCATGCCATACAGCGTTCACGACATTCATCCCAATAATCAGCGGTTGAGTACAATGTTCATCTTTCACGATTACAACTCCTCTCCCTGGGATCTTCATTCCCTCCAGCTCTAGGTCCAATATGGCATAGCCAGTGTACGGTAAGTCAAGACCATTAGCGGCGCGTAATTTAAAAACAAGGGGCCCATTTCCCAACGTTAGGTGTGAGAATTTTTCCTCAAATAAGCTTTGCTGCATTAATGTGACTTGTGACCCAGTATCCAGTAACCCCCTTAAGTGGACTCCTCCCATAGTGATCCCAATAGTCGGACAGTCCCCAATAAACACTTCATTAGCCCTTGATCTGGCGAGTGCGCGCTGCACCCCTGTCTCCCGGACCTCGGCGACAGGGCGTACTAGTTTAAATGATTGGGGTCAGATTTACAAAAGCGAGCAATGTGCCCAGACTGCCTACAGCTCCTACAGATCGGCCTACCTCCCTCATCCCACTCGTTGCGTTGGTACGGCTCCCGGCGTCGTTCAGATGGAGGCGAACCGCGAGGTCGTGTATCGGTGGTGTTGGGTCGAAGGAGCGGTCTGATCTCTTTCATGAGCTCCTGCGTAAACCCCTGCATTTGCGATTTGACGTCTTCCATAATCTCCTGTTTCAGTTTCTCTCTCCATTCAGATTCCTGTGAGGGTGTTGGGATAGAGACAGGTTTAACAGCATGGCACAAGATTTCAGCAGTCCCTTCTCTTCTATGTTCAGTGTCTAGTAGGAAGGCCTCATTTTTTAGGGCGGCGAAATCTTCTGTGGGGTTTCGACGGGCATATATTCTTAAGGCTTGACCCAGAGGGCCTTCAGACAGTCCTACAAGTAACTGCTCTCGCAGAATGGCATCGGAGGGAGCGGTGTCTGGGTCGAGCCGCCGCAGCCCGCAGAACAACTCTCTAAGCCTCAAAATATAAGCCTGCACACTTTCGCCTGCGCGTTGCGCACAGCCATAGAACAAGGCACGAGCTTGGGAAGCAGAAACAGATGTTTTATACAACGTGTCTAAACATTTAAAGACTTTGGCCACTGTATTGCGATCTTCCTTGTCAATTACACTAATTTGTCGCTTAGCTTCCTCAGTAAGGGTCTGTACTACATAAGCAACTTTTTTCTCCTCTGTTAAATCCTGAGTGCCCAATAATCCTTTAATCTGTTCTCTCCATTCCCTGTATTTCTCCTCACCTTCTATGCCCGAAAACTTAGGTAGCCACGGTGCCCCTGGATACACTGGCATCATCATCATTACTTTCTTGATTCAACCAAACAAAACAAAACAAAAAGCAGCAAAACAGCAAAATTTCAATACAGTTTCTCTTAGGGATTTTGTGTTGTTCTCTACCCAGTCCTGCCGCGCTACGCCAAATATGTGACGGTGGCCAGGTTGTCACATGTAACTTGCCACTTCTTTTTAGAATGCTGACACTCTTTACTTTGTCTCAATAATAAATAAATAACAATACACATTAAACTCACAACAATAAAATATCAGTTGCACGGTAAAGTGCGGGGTGCGTAATTACTGTGAGAATAATACTGTTTGTTAGGTACTGCAAGACTACGCCACCTTTTTATTTAAGAGGTAGGGTCCTCTGTAACACTCTTTCTTAGGCTATTCACAGGTTCGAGTTTACCCAGGTAAGTACAATACTTTTAAATGAGAACAACACTTCAACACATATCCCTTGGAGAAAGCTGGACGGAAACAGGTTTGTATAAAAAGGTAATCTATTTTATTAAGCTAATACAGTGGCGTCTATAAGCCATAAAATATTGAAAAGCATAAACAAAATATAACACTAATTCTAAAACCTCAACCTCCTAATGCGCCCACTAACTAACTAAAATACAGGAATACAGACAATCACCAAACACTAAAAACAGACAGGGCTTGTGCAAACTATAGCAAATAAATAATGAATTTAGCGTTAAAGTGCCAACTATTACTGAAGCAGTAAAGTGCCAAGTGCCAATTCAATTGCTATATGTCATATACTCATCACGGTTCAATGCAAAAGGTGGGAATGTCCTTATATGGGGTTTAACTGGAGCGGGGGTTTAGGCCAGGAATCACTGTCTCTTCTTGTCTTCGTGCGTATTGCCTGCAATCATAGAAACTAGAACCAGTTCATCTGTTCAGGTATATTTCACATATGAGGTTTAGGACCGTGGGTTTATAAAGGTAACGTTGCATAGAAGGACACTTACTCGCTCGCCAGACTGTACGTCTGGCTTTGAGGGTGTGAAGCGCGCAACGTTATCGCCACTGGACCTCTCCTCCGTTCCTTGGTTCGTCTGTCTGTCCTCCCCGTCTCTGCTGCTACTGCGCCGTCTGCTCACCGTCCGCTGCTGGTGGCTTGGTACGTGCCGCGATCACTGTATTCCCCACCTCTGCTCCGTGGTATGTCTGCTCCTCCTGTGCACAACCGTCCCTTCTGGCTGTCACTTCCACACTGCCCTGTATGCCTGTCTCTCTGCTGTCCAAGTGGCTCGCGCTCACTTTTGAATAAGGTGGGCCACACCCTACTCCGCCCTCATTCGCTCTGCCACCAGCGTGACCTGGGGACATTGGCCGTCCGCTGTCACAAGGCCAATGTCACACAGCCTATAGGGGAGTCCAATGTCAAGTGGCTCGGGGACCGGGGGGAAATACATTGTCAACCATAAAACATGCAGTGCAGAAATATAGTTAAGAGAATGATGTTTTTAAGTGCGTAATACAGGTTTTTTCATCATCAATAAAAAATGTTACAATTTGGTTTCACCCCCCTGCTTTGACCCTGTCACATAAGTATGTAGTTGTAAGCCTGCCTTTAAATGTCCATTGCCGCATCGACAATGAATGGGGCGCTTAAAGTTAAATATCTCCAAAACTACAAATGATTTCAAAAGAAAAAATCTCAAGCATGCATGTCCACAGTAAGGTGGAAGTTTTGAACTGTGAATGGAGTTTCTAGGTGAACGTGTTTTTTTGAGGTCCCTATACCCTAACCCTAACCTTCCATCCGCCTCCATTCTAAATCTCTGAACTTTTAAAGGAGTACAATTCTAAAACTATGCAACATTTCAAAGATTCCTTTTCAGGCAAACATGTCCAGAGTAAGATCAACATTTTAAAGTATGAATGAGGTTACTAGGCGTAAGTATGTAGTTGTAAGCCTGCCTTTAAATGTCCATTGCCGCATCGACAATGAATGGGGCGCTTAAAGTTAAATATCTCCAAAACTACAAATGATTTCAAAAGAAAAAATCTCAAGCATGCATGTCCACAGTAAGGTGGAATTTTTGAACTGTGAATGGAGTTTCTAGGTGAAAGTGTTTTTTTGAGGTCCCAAATTCGTCCATCGACCTCCATTATAAATCTCTGAACTTTTAAAGGAGTACAATTCTAAAACTATTAAACATTTCAAAGATTCCCTTTCAGGCAAACATGTCCACAGTAAGATGAACATTTTAAAGTTTGAATGGGGTTTCTATTCTATATATGACATTTTGAATCATTACAGTCAGTTCACCTTCTTTTGGGTCTTGAGTCGAACCAATTACTCCCGCGGAGACATCAAATTTCTCTTTTGGGCCTTGAGTCTTGGGACTCAAGGCCCAAAAGAGAAATTTGAGTCTTGGGACTCAAGGCCCAAAAGAGAAATTTGATGTCTCCGCGGGAGTAATTGGTTCGACTCAAGACTCTTTTGGGTCTTGAGTCTTGGGAAAGAAAAAAAAAGTGTGGCAGTTGGATTTGAACCAGGAATCTTCTGGTTGCAAGTCCTATATCTAAACCACTGCACCACAGAGGTCCTCACATGTTCTGTTGACTTGCGTGGAATTTGTCTGAAAGATTATATAAAGGTAAAAGCCCCAGGTAAAAGTTAGAAAGATGTCCTTGCGAGATTTGAACTCAGGACCTTCAGTGTGTAAGGCCTGAATCTTAACCACTGCTCCATCATGGTACATACTTTCTATGGTGTCTTACACGCTGTCCAGTGAAAGATCAGATAAAGTGCAAGAGTCAGGTATTTGTTGGAAACCTGTCCTGGTCGGATTTGAACCGGTAACCTTCTGGTTGCAGGTCCTGTAACTAAACCACTGCACCACAGAGGTTCTGACTTGTTCTGTTAACTTAGCCTTCAAAACTTTGTACCCTTTTCCCTTTAAATATCCATTGCCATTGACAATGCATTAGGCGCTTGAAGTTAAATATTTCAAAAACTACAAATCTTTACAAGGTAAAACATCTCAAGGATGCATGTCCACAGTAAGGGGGAATTTTTGAACTGTGAATGGAGTTTCTAGGTGAAAGTGTTTTTTTGAGGTCCCAAAACCTTCCATCCGCCTCCATTCTAAATCTCTGAACTTTTAAAGGAGTACAATTCTAAAACTATGCAACATTTCAAATATTCCTTTTCAGGCAAACATATCCAGAGTAAGATCAACATTTTAAAGTATGAATGAGGTTACTAGACGTAAGTATGTAGTTGTAAGCCTGCCTTTAAATGTCCATTGCCGCATCGACAATGAATGGGGCGCTTAAAGTTAAATATCTCCAAAACTACAAATGATTTCAAAAGAAAAAATCTCAAGCATGCATGTCCACAGTAAGGTGGAAGTTTTGAACTGTGAATGGAGTTTCTAGGTGAACGTGTTTTTTTGAGGTCCCTATACCCTAACCCTAACCTTCCATCCGCCTCCATTCTAAATCTCTGAACTTTTAAAGGAGTACAATTCTAAAACTATGCAACATTTCAAAGATTCCTTTTCAGGCAAACATGTCCAGAGTAAGATCAACATTTTAAAGTATGAATGAGGTTACTAGGCGTAAGTATGTAGTTGTAAGCCTGCCTTTAAATGTCCATTGCCGCATCGACAATGAATGGGGCGCTTAAAGTTAAATATCTCCAAAACTACAAATGATTTCAAAAGAAAAAATCTCAAGCATGCATGTCCACAGTAAGGTGGAATTTTTGAACTGTGAATGGAGTTTCTAGGTGAACGTGTTTTTTTGAGGTCCCTATACCCTAACCCTAACCTTCCATCCGCCTCCATTCTAAATCTCTGAACTTTTAAAGGAGTACAATTCTAAAACTATGCAACATTTCAAAGATTCCTTTTCAGGCAAACATGTCCAGAGTAAGATCAACATTTTAAAGTATGAATGAGGTTACTAGGCGTAAGTATGTAGTTGTAAGCCTGCCTTTAAATGTCCATTGCCGCATCGACAATGAATGGGGCGCTTAAAGTTAAATATCTCCAAAACTACAAATGATTTCAAAAGAAAAAATCTCAAGCATGCATGTCCACAGTAAGGTGGAATTTTTGAACTGTGAATGGAGTTTCTAGGTGAACGTGTTTTTTTGAGGTCCCTATACCCTAACCCTAACCTTCCATCCGCCTCCATTCTAAATCTCTGAACTTTTAAAGGAGTACAATTCTAAAACTATGCAACATTTCAAAGATTCCTTTTCAGGCAAACATGTCCAGAGTAAGATCAACATTTTAAAGTATGAATGAGGTTACTAGGCGTAAGTTTGTAGTTGTAAGCCTGCCTTTAAATGTCCATTGCCGCATCGACAATGAATGGGGCGCTTAAAGTTAAATATCTCCAAAACTACAAATGATTTCAAAAGAAAAAATCTCAAGCATGCATGTCCACAGTAAGGTGGAATTTTTGAACTGTGAATGGAGTTTCTAGGTGAAAGTGTTTTTTTGAGGTCCCTATACCCTAACCCTAATCTTCCATCCGCCTCCATTCTAAATCTCTGAACTTTTAAAGGAGTACAATTCTAAAACTATGCAACATTTCAAAGATTCCTTTTCAGGCAAACATGTCCAGAGTAAGATCAACATTTTAAAGTATGAATGAGGTTACTAGGCGTAAGTATGTAGTTGTAAGCCTGCCTTTAAATGTCCATTGCCGCATCGACAATGAATGGGGCGCTTAAAGTTAAATATCTCCAAAACTACAAATGATTTCAAAAGAAAAAATCTCAAGCATGCATGTCCACAGTAAGGTGGAATTTTTGAACTGTGAATGGAGTTTCTAGGTGAAAGTGTTTTTTTGAGGTCCCTATACCCTAACCCTAACCTTCCATCCGCCTCCATTCTAAATCTCTGAACTTTTAAAGGAGTACAATTCTAAAACTATGCAACATTTCAAAGATTCCTTTTCAGGCAAACATGTCCAGAGTAAGATCAACATTTTAAAGTATGAATGAGGTTACTAGGCGTAAGTATGTAGTTGTAAGCCTGCCTTTAAATGTCCATTGCCGCATCGACAATGAATGGGGCGCTTAAAGTTAAATATCTCCAAAACTACAAATGATTTCAAAAGAAAAAATCTCAAGCATGCATGTCCACAGTAAGGTGGAATTTTTGAACTGTGAATGGAGTTTCTAGGTGAACGTGTTTTTTTGAGGTCCCTATACCCTAACCCTAACCTTCCATCCGCCTCCATTCTAAATCTCTGAACTTTTAAAGGAGTACAATTCTAAAACTATGCAACATTTCAAAGATTCCTTTTCAGGCAAACATGTCCAGAGTAAGATCAACATTTTAAAGTATGAATGAGGTTACTAGGCGTAAGTATGTAGTTGTAAGCCTGCCTTTAAATGTCCATTGCCGCATCGACAATGAATGGGGCGCTTAAAGTTAAATATCTCCAAAACTACAAATGATTTCAAAAGAAAAAATCTCAAGCATGCATGTCTACAGTAAGGTGGAATTTTTGAACTGTGAATGGAGTTTCTAGGTGAACGTGTTTTTTTGAGGTCCCTATACCCTAACCCTAACCTTCCATCCGCCTCCATTCTAAATCTCTGAACTTTTAAAGGAGTACAATTCTAAAACTATGCAACATTTCAAAGATTCCTTTTCAGGCAAACATGTCCAGAGTAAGATCAACATTTTAAAGTATGAATGAGGTTACTAGGCGTAAGTATGTAGTTGTAAGCCTGCCTTTAAATGTCCATTGCCGCATCGACAATGAATGGGGCGCTTAAAGTTAAATATCTCCAAAACTACAAATGATTTCAAAAGAAAAAATCTCAAGCATGCATGTCTACAGTAAGGTGGAATTTTTGAACTGTGAATGGAGTTTCTAGGTGAAAGTGTTTTTTTGAGGTCCCTATACCCTAACCCTAACCTTCCATCCGCCTCCATTCTAAATCTCTGAACTTTTAAAGGAGTACAATTCTAAAACTATGCAACATTTCAAAGATTCCTTTTCAGGCAAACATGTCCAGAGTAAGATCAACATTTTAAAGTATGAATGAGGTTACTAGGCGTAAGTATGTAGTTGTAAGCCTGCCTTTAAATGTCCATTGCCGCATCGACAATGAATGGGGCGCTTAAAGTTAAATATCTCCAAAACTACAAATAATTTCAAAAGAAAAACTCTCAAGCATGCATGTCCACAGTAAGGTGGAATTTTTGAACTGTGAATGGAGTTTCTAGGTGAAAGTGTTTTTTTGAGGTCCCAAATTCGTCCATCGACCTCCATTATAAATCTCTGAACTTTTAAAGGAGTACAATTCTAAAACTATTAAACATTTCAAAGATTCCCTTTCAGGCAAACATGTCCACAGTAAGATGAACATTTTAAAGTTTGAATGGGGTTTCTATTCTATATATGACATTTTGAATCATTACAGTCAGTTCACCTTCTTTTGGGTCTTGAGTCGAACCAATTACTCCCGCGGAGACATCAAATTTCTGTTTTGGGTTTGAGTCTTGGGACTCAAGGCCCAAAAGAGAAATTTGATGTCTCCGCGGGAGTAATTGGTTCGACTCAAGACTCTTTTGGGTCTTGAGTCTTGGGAAAGAAAAAAAAAGTGTGACAGTTGGATTTGAACCAGGAATCTTCTGGTTGCAAGTCCTGTATCTAAACCACTGCACCACAGAGGTCCTCACATGTTCTGTTGACTTGCGTGGAATTTGTCTGAAAGATTATATAAAGGTAAAAGCCCCAGGTAAAAGTTAGAAAGATGTCCTTGCGAGATTTGAACTCAGGACCTTCAGTGTGTAAGGCCTGAATCTTAACCACTGCTCCATCATGGTACATACTTTCTATGGTGTCTTACACGCTGTCCAGTGAAAGATCAGATAAAGTGCAAGAGTCAGGTATTTGTTGGAAACCTGTCCTGGTCGGATTTGAACCGGTAACCTTCTGGTTGCAGGTCCTGTAACTAAACCACTGCACCACAGAGGTTCTGACTTGTTCTGTTAACTTAGCCTTCAAAACTTTGTACCCTTTTCCCTTTAAATATCCATTGCCATTGACAATGCATTAGGCGCTTGAAGTTAAATATTTCAAAAACTACAAATCTTTACAAGGTAAAACATCTCAAGGATGCATGTCCACAGTAAGGGGGAATTTTTGAACTGTGAATGGAGTTTCTAGGTGAAAGTGTTTTTTTGAGGTCCCAAAACCTTCCATCCGCCTCCATTCTAAATCTCTGAACTTTTAAAGGAGTACAATTCTAAAACTATGCAACATTTCAAAGATTCCTTTTCAGGCAAACATGTCCAGAGTAAGATCAACATTTTAAAGTATGAATGAGGTTACTAGACGTAAGTATGTAGTTGTAAGCCTGCCTTTAAATGTCCATTGCCGCATCGACAATGAATGGGGCGCTTAAAGTTAAATATCTCCAAAACTACAAATGATTTCAAAAGAAAAAATCTCAAGCATCCATGTCCACAGTAAAGTGGAATTTTTGAACTGTGAATGGAGTTTCTAGGTGAAAGTGTTTTTTTGAGATCCCAAATTCGTCCATCGACCTCCATTATAAATCTCTGAACTTTTAAAGGAGTACAATTCTAAAACTATTAAACATTTCAAAGATTCCTTTTCAGGCAAACATGTCCAGAGTAAGATCAACATTTTAAAGTATGAATGAGGTTACTAGACGTAAGTATGTAGTTGTAAGCCTGCCTTTAAATGTCCATTGCCGCATCGACAATGAATGGGGCGCTTAAAGTTAAATATCTCCAAAACTACAAATGATTTCAAAAGAAAAAATCTCAAGCATGCATGTCCACAGTAAGGTGGAATTTTTGAACTGTGAATGGAGTTTCTAGGTGAACGTGTTTTTTTGAGGTCCCTATACCCTAACCCTAACCTTCCATCCGCCTCCATTCTAAATCTCTGAACTTTTAAAGGAGTACAATTCTAAAACTATGCAACATTTCAAAGATTCCTTTTCAGGCAAACATGTCCAGAGTAAGATCAACATTTTAAAGTATGAATGAGGTTACTAGGCGTAAGTATGTAGTTGTAAGCCTGCCTTTAAATGTCCATTGCCGCATCGACAATGAATGGGGCGCTTAAAGTTAAATATCTCCAAAACTACAAATGATTTCAAAAGAAAAAATCTCAAGCATGCATGTCCACAGTAAGGTGGAAGTTTTGAACTGTGAATGGAGTTTCTAGGTGAACGTGTTTTTTTGAGGTCCCTATACCCTAACCCTAACCTTCCATCCGCCTCCATTCTAAATCTCTGAACTTTTAAAGGAGTACAATTCTAAAACTATGCAACATTTCAAAGATTCCTTTTCAGGCAAACATGCACAGAGTAAGATCAACATTTTAAAGTATGAATGAGGTTACTAGGCGTAAGTATGTAGTTGTAAGCCTGCCTTTAAATGTCCATTGCCGCATCGACAATGAATGGGGCGCTTAAAGTTAAATATCTCCAAAACTACAAATGATTTCAAAAGAAAAAATCTCAAGCATGCATGTCCACAGTAAGGTGGAATTTTTGAACTGTGAATGGAGTTTCTAGGTGAACGTGTTTTTTTGAGGTCCCTATACCCTAACCCTAACCTTCCATCCGCCTCCATTCTAAATCTCTGAACTTTTAAAGGAGTACAATTCTAAAACTATGCAACATTTCAAAGATTCCTTTTCAGGCAAACATGTCCAGAGTAAGATCAACATTTTAAAGTATGAATGAGGTTACTAGGCGTAAGTTTGTAGTTGTAAGCCTGCCTTTAAATGTCCATTGCCGCATCGACAATGAATGGGGCGCTTAAAGTTAAATATCTCCAAAACTACAAATGATTTCAAAAGAAAAAATCTCAAGCATGCATGTCCACAGTAAGGTGGAATTTTTGAACTGTGAATGGAGTTTCTAGGTGAAAGTGTTTTTTTGAGGTCCCTATACCCTAACCCTAATCTTCCATCCGCCTCCATTCTAAATCTCTGAACTTTTAAAGGAGTACAATTCTAAAACTATGCAACATTTCAAAGATTCCTTTTCAGGCAAACATGTCCAGAGTAAGATCAACATTTTAAAGTATGAATGAGGTTACTAGGCGTAAGTATGTAGTTGTAAGCCTGCCTTTAAATGTCCATTGCCGCATCGACAATGAATGGGGCGCTTAAAGTTAAATATCTCCAAAACTACAAATGATTTCAAAAGAAAAAATCTCAAGCATGCATGTCCACAGTAAGGTGGAATTTTTGAACTGTGAATGGAGTTTCTAGGTGAAAGTGTTTTTTTGAGGTCCCTATACCCTAACCCTAACCTTCCATCCGCCTCCATTCTAAATCTCTGAACTTTTAAAGGAGTACAATTCTAAAACTATGCAACATTTCAAAGATTCCTTTTCAGGCAAACATGTCCAGAGTAAGATCAACATTTTAAAGTATGAATGAGGTTACTAGGCGTAAGTATGTAGTTGTAAGCCTGCCTTTAAATGTCCATTGCCGCATCGACAATGAATGGGGCGCTTAAAGTTAAATATCTCCAAAACTACAAATGATTTCAAAAGAAAAAATCTCAAGCATGCATGTCCACAGTAAGGTGGAATTTTTGAACTGTGAATGGAGTTTCTAGGTGAACGTGTTTTTTTGAGGTCCCTATACCCTAACCCTAACCTTCCATCCGCCTCCATTCTAAATCTCTGAACTTTTAAAGGAGTACAATTCTAAAACTATGCAACATTTCAAAGATTCCTTTTCAGGCAAACATGTCCAGAGTAAGATCAACATTTTAAAGTATGAATGAGGTTACTAGGCGTAAGTATGTAGTTGTAAGCCTGCCTTTAAATGTCCATTGCCGCATCGACAATGAATGGGGCGCTTAAAGTTAAATATCTCCAAAACTACAAATGATTTCAAAAGAAAAAATCTCAAGCATGCATGTCTACAGTAAGGTGGAATTTTTGAACTGTGAATGGAGTTTCTAGGTGAAAGTGTTTTTTTGAGGTCCCTATACCCTAACCCTAACCTTCCATCCGCCTCCATTCTAAATCTCTGAACTTTTAAAGGAGTACAATTCTAAAACTATGCAACATTTCAAAGATTCCTTTTCAGGCAAACATGTCCAGAGTAAGATCAACATTTTAAAGTATGAATGAGGTTACTAGGCGTAAGTATGTAGTTGTAAGCCTGCCTTTAAATGTCCATTGCCGCATCGACAATGAATGGGGCGCTTAAAGTTAAATATCTCCAAAACTACAAATGATTTCAAAAGAAAAACTCTCAAGCATGCATGTCCACAGTAAGGTGGAATTTTTGAACTGTGAATGGAGTTTCTAGGTGAAAGTGTTTTTTTGAGGTCCCAAATTCGTCCATCGACCTCCATTATAAATCTCTGAACTTTTAAAGGAGTACAATTCTAAAACTATTAAACATTTCAAAGATTCCCTTTCAGGCAAACATGTCCACAGTAAGATGAACATTTTAAAGTTTGAATGGGGTTTCTATTCTATATATGACATTTTGAATCATTACAGTCAGTTCACCTTCTTTTGGGTCTTGAGTCGAACCAATTACTCCCGCGGAGACATCAAATTTCTGTTTTGGGTTTGAGTCTTGGGACTCAAGGCCCAAAAGAGAAATTTGATGTCTCCGCGGGAGTAATTGGTTCGACTCAAGACTCTTTTGGGTCTTGAGTCTTGGGAAAGAAAAAAAAAGTGTGACAGTTGGATTTGAACCAGGAATCTTCTGGTTGCAAGTCCTGTATCTAAACCACTGCACCACAGAGGTCCTCACATGTTCTGTTGACTTGCGTGGAATTTGTCTGAAAGATTATATAAAGGTAAAAGCCCCAGGTAAAAGTTAGAAAGATGTCCTTGCGAGATTTGAACTCAGGACCTTCAGTGTGTAAGGCCTGAATCTTAACCACTGCTCCATCATGGTACATACTTTCTATGGTGTCTTACACGCTGTCCAGTGAAAGATCAGATAAAGTGCAAGAGTCAGGTATTTGTTGGAAACCTGTCCTGGTCGGATTTGAACCGGTAACCTTCTGGTTGCAGGTCCTGTAACTAAACCACTGCACCACAGAGGTTCTGACTTGTTCTGTTAACTTAGCCTTCAAAACTTTGTACCCTTTTCCCTTTAAATATCCATTGCCATTGACAATGCATTAGGCGCTTGAAGTTAAATATTTCAAAAACTACAAATCTTTACAAGGTAAAACATCTCAAGGATGCATGTCCACAGTAAGGGGGAATTTTTGAACTGTGAATGGAGTTTCTAGGTGAAAGTGTTTTTTTGAGGTCCCAAAACCTTCCATCCGCCTCCATTCTAAATCTCTGAACTTTTAAAGGAGTACAATTCTAAAACTATGCAACATTTCAAAGATTCCTTTTCAGGCAAACATGTCCAGAGTAAGATCAACATTTTAAAGTATGAATGAGGTTACTAGACGTAAGTATGTAGTTGTAAGCCTGCCTTTAAATGTCCATTGCCGCATCGACAATGAATGGGGCGCTTAAAGTTAAATATCTCCAAAACTACAAATGATTTCAAAAGAAAAAATCTCAAGCATCCATGTCCACAGTAAAGTGGAATTTTTGAACTGTGAATGGAGTTTCTAGGTGAAAGTGTTTTTTTGAGATCCCAAATTCGTCCATCGACCTCCATTATAAATCTCTGAACTTTTAAAGGAGTACAATTCTAAAACTATTAAACATTTCAAAGATTCCTTTTCAGGCAAACATGTCCAGAGTAAGATCAACATTTTAAAGTATGAATGAGGTTACTAGACGTAAGTATGTAGTTGTAAGCCTGCCTTTAAATGTCCATTGCCGCATCGACAATGAATGGGGCGCTTAAAGTTAAATATCTCCAAAACTACAAATGATTTCAAAAGAAAAAATCTCAAGCATGCATGTCCACAGTAAGGTGGAATTTTTGAACTGTGAATGGAGTTTCTAGGTGAACGTGTTTTTTTGAGGTCCCTATACCCTAACCCTAACCTTCCATCCGCCTCCATTCTAAATCTCTGAACTTTTAAAGGAGTACAATTCTAAAACTATGCAACATTTCAAAGATTCCTTTTCAGGCAAACATGTCCAGAGTAAGATCAACATTTTAAAGTATGAATGAGGTTACTAGGCGTAAGTATGTAGTTGTAAGCCTGCCTTTAAATGTCCATTGCCGCATCGACAATGAATGGGGCGCTTAAAGTTAAATATCTCCAAAACTACAAATAATTTCAAAAGAAAAAATCTCAAGCATGCATGTCCACAGTAAGGTGGAATTTTTGAACTGTGAATGGAGTTTCTAGGTGAAAGTGTTTTTTTGAGGTCCCAAAACCTTCCATCCGCCTTCATTATAAATCTCTGAACTTTTAAAGGAGTACAATTCTAAAACTATGCAACATTTCAAAGATTCCTTTTCAGGCAAACATGTCCACAGTAAGATGAACATTTTAAAGTATGAATGACGTTACTCAAGTCAAGTCAAGTCATGTTATTGGACAGACGCTCTACCAGTCGAGCTATGCTGTTGGCTGAGAGTTACAGGTTTCCTGGTGGTTTTAACTTGTTTTCTAGAAGTTAGTCTGCAAAGGGGGGTGCAATACGTTAGTCCGACAGCGCATTCCTCCGACAGCGCAGTGCTCCGACATTAAACAGTAAACCCGAACCAAACCCGCACCCTAACCCTAACCGCACGCGGATGCCACATAGTCGGAGAAAAAGTCTGTCGGATTAACGCATGCCTCCCTGCAAAGGGAAGCATCACTAAGGATATCAGTCAATTTATCCGTTGCCCCAAGTTACCAGGGACACATGCCTCGGAGTGGGAATCGAACCCACTCAAGGAAAGAATCATAGGAAAGACATCAATGGGATTTGAACTCATGGCCTCTGGATCATGAATACTGCGTCTCAACCCATTGAGCTAACAGATGGCTGACAAGTACAGCCTTCCTGGTGCTTTGACTTGAACAACAAACAAGACAAATAACTTTAAAAAAATGTGTTACAGCATAAATATAAATCTTTTTCATGGGGGGGCCTGACACTACATCTTTTCACATTGGGGTCCACTGCCCAAATACATGTCAATTTGGGGGGTTGACAACAAAACGTTTCAGAACCACAGATTCCAAGGAAACAGCTGTAGGTGAATGGATAGTCACTGACTAGTGAGCCGCAGGTAACAGGTTCAAGCCTCAGCTACAGCAGCAAGTCAGGATGTCAAATCAAATAGGTATCATTAGGAGTGAAATGGTTGTGTTTCTTCACCCCAACTGCACATGACAGCAGTTTTATATCAGTTTACATGTACGTTATTTTCAGTGATGAAGACAAACCGCACAGACGTTCACTGTACTTTAGTACATTTTGTAAACTTATGACTCTGAGTAGAGTAAAATATCTATAAATCCTTAGTACATGTTATTATGTGCCCTATAGTAAAGTGAAGACAGTTCATCATTTACAACTGTCTGTTAATGTGACTTTCTCCTTTCTCCTGTTGCAAACTACCTGGCTTTCATGAATGCAGATGCCAAACAATTACTAGAATTATCTTTCATGTTTAATATATGATTCGTAAGACATTCGTAAAGAGTGTGTTGACCATTTGCTAACGTTATCATGGGCCTTGTTGTAAAGTGAAGACTATGCATTATTATTTCATGTTTAACAGTGATTAGTAAAACATGTGACATCAAAAAGTGGCAAAGGTAACGTTATATAGTATACAAGTATACAACAATTTATTAAGATATAAAATGTAGCAACTCTTGGCCACAGCACACACACTGACATTTAAACAAAGAAATTAATCACAACAGAATCACAGAGTAGCAGCTTGGAGCCTCTGCAGTCACCACCTCCCAGTGCAAGTTAGCTTTAGCTGCTAAGCTAAACTGCTAAGCATGGAGGACATTAC
Organism: Gymnoscopelus microlampas; assembly: GCF_963454915.1. Classification (NCBI taxonomy): domain Eukaryota; kingdom Metazoa; phylum Chordata; class Actinopteri; order Myctophiformes; family Myctophidae; genus Gymnoscopelus; species Gymnoscopelus microlampas. Next base: position 23,995,146 of record NC_139952.1, read on the forward strand.
TAGCCTACACATCAAAACAAACATTGTGGATACAAACAGCCACCATCAAAATACCCCCTAGTCATAATGCTACTTCATGTGTGTAAGATTAGCCATTTTATGTTACCTCGATCACCTGCAACAAGACAGTTAAAACACATAAAACATGAATTAGACATATTTCTGTCCAGTCTGCAACTGCATCACTGTTCACTTCCTCCCTAGTAGGCTACTGCAGGTGTAATGCAGGTAGTCAGTGTGTTGCCAGATTTTTCAAAAGAAACAAGCGGACAGGTCTATGAAAACAAGCCCAAAAGAAGCAACTATAGGCTCAGGCTCATGATAACGTCTGCAAATGGTTTACATACTCTTTACGAATGTCTTACGCATCATTTGCTTAACATGAATGATAATTCTAGTAATTGTTTGGTGTCTGCATTCATGAAAGCCAGGTAGTTTGCAACAGGTAAGGAGAAAGTCCACATTAACAGACAGTCATAAATGATGAACTGTCTTCACTTTACTGTAGGGCACATAATAACATGTACAAAGGATTTATAGATATTTTAGGAATGTTTTACAAAGCATGTTAAACATGAACAAACACATTAACAGACAGTTGTAAATGATGAACTGTCTTCACTTTACTATAGGGCACATAATAACATGTACTAAGGATTTATACAGTAGATACTTTAGGAATGTTTAACAAAGCATATGTTAAACATGAACAAGCTACCAATAGCTTGTATATATTATGTAACATCAGTTACAAATGATTTAATAATCATTTACAGATGTATTATACATGGCTTATTCATGAATAGTTACTAATACCTTTATAGATGATTTGTAACCGTAGTTATAAAGGTTTTAGTAATCATTTACAAATGTCAATAAACAGGTTGTTAATGATTTGTTAATAGTCTACAAACTGCTTATAAACGTTTATAAATGCTTTAGAATGGGTCGTTACAAATGATTTAATAATCTTTTACAGATGTATATAAATGGCTTATTCATGAATAGTTCACTACTTACTAATACTTTACAAATGATTTGTAACTGTAGTTATAAAGGTTTTAGTAATCATTTACAAATGTCAACAAACAGGTTGTTAATGATTTGTTAATAGTCTACAAACTACTTATAAACGTTTATAAATGCTTTATAACGGGTCATTATTGTAAAGTGCTACCGTGAATGCTAATGTGCACTTCATTATCATCAATGTATGATTATTTGTCTAATTGTTTGTTTTTAATGTCACCTTTTCTTCAATAAAGCCCTGCCAACTACATCATATGGCCTGTTCCTTGGAGGAGTTGATGCAAAAAGGAGTTTAGCTTGTTATTAATTCAGTTCCTACAATAGTATATGAGAAAAGTCATACTAAACTGTGTCATAAAAAATGAAGCCATACAATACTTTAGTATAAACAAAATGCCATACAGTCCTGTCATTAAAAAATACTTTGTTCTTGTCAGCCTAAATTGTTCACAGCACAGCTATCTATTTTTATATTTAATTCTTGTGACAACCCTGGGGGTTGTCAGGGTAACTGGTGTGGTTGTCATGGTTACTAACCATGTGTTTCAGAATGATTGGAGGGCGGAGTGTGTCATCAGTGGAGATCTGGCCCACCTGGATTGTCCTCTATAAAACAGGTGGCTGGTTTTCATTCTTGTCCTCTCTCTCACCATGAAGCTCACTGGGAGCACTCCAGCCTTTTGGATTTTGGTTGTTAAAGGACAAGACCACTTTGGTAGAGGTTTGGGTTGTGTAGTTACCTTGACATGATGTAACTCCAAAGGTGAACAAGAAATCTAAAATAATTGCTCCATTGAATAGAAATTGATAATTCAAAATATGCTCCTCATTGACATTGTACGGTAAAACAGCTCTCAAAGTCACTCTTTTAGCACATAAACGAACACAAACAAAGCTGATTCAGTCAATATAGAACATCACCAAACCCAATACCGTTTTTAAAAAAAAATAATGTCAACTTCCTGCTGATTTTACTATTTGAAGATCCAGATCCGCCGATCCAGTCCAGGTTTTTTTTTTAAATAAAAATGGCAAAATCAACAGGATGTTAGTCTTATTTCAAAAACAAACTGTACTGGGTTTGGTGATGTTCTAGATTGTCTGAATCAACTTTATTTGCGTTTGTGCTAAAAGTGACTTTGAGAGCTGTTTCAGCATACAATGTAATTCAATGAGGAGCATATTTTTAATTATCAATGGAGCAATTATTTTAGATTTCTTGCCCACCTTTGGAGATGCATCATGTCAAGGTAACCACACAACCCAAACGTCTACCAAGTATTCTTGACCTTTAAGCACTGTTAACTACCCCAGTATCCGTATTGTGGGTATAGCTTTAGCAGAAAATAGCCGAGCGACAAGCTCACTGCGACACATTGTGAGCTTGTCGATGAGCTATTTTCAGTCAAAGCTTTCCTCATAATAACACAAAACAGAAAATACACTAGTATTGAGCCCTGAGGCTCACTGGTTACCCATATGGGGTTAAGTTCGTTTTAATAAAATCATTTAAACCTTCTTTGTTTGTGTGAGTTTCCTCATGTTGTTACAAACTCAGCCGTTTGCAACACTCTTGGTTGGTTGTTGCAATAAATATATTACATTTAAGTGGTTGGATTCAATTTACGTAATTCGTTATCCCTGAGTCACTAGAATACCTCAAAACGAAGTATGGAGCTTGGCCTATAATTGATCATTGATTTGATTGATATGCAGCATGCCATAAGTGCAAAGTGGTATTTTCTTAAACTTAATTCAGCTAATCAAAGAGGGTCTGTCGTCATAATACAGCACTGTATAAGGAACTATATTTGAAAACGTTACAGACATATTTTGTCTGTCCAAAGTGAGAACAAAGTAGCCAAAGTGAGAACAAAGTAGCCTACTTGATTTAACACCAAAACTGCTATAGTTTTGATCATCTCAAACTAAGGAATTTATACCAAGGCCCTCATTGGAAACAAGTCCGCAAGGACTTTTATGAACGGACCTGTTAGACAAAGTATTTTAAATGTAAATGTGTTGTTTTACATTTTTTGCCTAATAAAATATTCAAAATATTCAATCAATAAGTGACAAAAAGGGTATGCATTTGTTATGACATTAAGAAACATCTCTCTGTTTGCTTTCAATGAAAGTGTAAATCTGGGTTCAGACTCAGTCACGTTTTCTAACAGATGGTTTTAAACAACCTAAATCTCAGTTGTGTCATAATGAACCCTTTCCCTGATCATCAGAGGGTGTATCTAGTAGATTCAGTCATTCTGTCAGGGGTAGAGGTGTTTGCTGTGGATTTTCATCTTTTGACCCGTCACCTCTTGTTTTAACTTTAAATATGACCTCCAAATCCTAATTAACGTGAAAGGCCTGGTGGTGCAAGAGAAAAGTATAGGCCTCACAAGTGAATGGTTGTGGGTTTGAATCTTGGTCAGGGAAGATCTCAATTTTCGGTCTTTTTAAGGCGAGAAGCATGGATGTAGCCCGCCTCCCTCCTCACGCCCTCTTTTAGCTCCGGTAGGAGAGGGAGGAGCATGGAGGGAGCCCACCTCCAGGGGGAGGAGCTTAAGAATCCGGTAGGAGAGGGAGGAGCATGGAGGGAGCCCACCCCCAGGTAGAGGAGCTTAAGAAATTTACATATTATGCAAAGTGTTTTTTTGTGATTTTATGGGCTCGGTTATTTCACATTAAGTTGTTTGAGTTATTTTTTTTATTGTTTAGTGTTTTTTTATTGTTTAGTGTTTTTTTTTAATCATCAGTTTTTGTATTGATCACAGTTTCATTTTAGTTGTTTTACCCTTTCAGTTTTTATTTAGTTGTTGTTTGAGTTGTTTTGACTGAGCTTTGAACCAGGAACCCTGGGATTGTGAACCACGTATTTATCTTTTAAGCCACGCTGGCATGTAGACTACAATTGGGAACGTCATACTTAACCCACCATATAGAATTTAGATGGACAGTGAAAATATTCTTCAGGAGGTTTGAACTCCAAACCTTCCGCTGTCAGACCCTGAATTTATCTCTTGAGCCACACAGGTTTGGACAATCTAAGTGGAAACGTAATATTTAAACCACCTTATAGAATTTAGATGGACAGTGAAAATGTGCTCCAGGCGTTTCAAACTCTAGACCTTCGGTTTATAAACCCCAGAGTTTTCTCTTAAGCCGTGGTGGCATGAAAGATGCAACTGAGAACATAATACTTAACCCACCTTTTCAGGATTTAGATGGACAAGGAAGATGTTCTATGGGAGCTTTGAATCCTAAATCTTACGTTTATAAACCCTGGATTAATCTCTTGAGCTACGCTGGCATGGAAAATGCATTGGAGGACGTAATACTTAACCCACCTTTTAGAATTAGGATGGACAGTGAAAATGTTCTTTAGGAGCTTTGAACCTTAAAATCTTTGGTTCATAAACAGTGACACATCTCTTGAGCCACAGAGACATGAAACATTCAGATGGGAAGGAAATACTTATCCTTTTAGAATTTAGATGCAAAGCATATCTCTACATTGTGGTATTGATATTTTAACTTCACCACTTAGACCCTCTATTCTTAGTAAAGTTGCAACTTTACTTGGACCGCTTGCCTTTTTCCCATCTACACCAAATCTCTTCACTAAAAATAGTTAATCTACAAGCTCACAACACGTCGACACGTTGTGAGCTTGTAACTCTGTTATTTTTGACGAATGTTCTCCCCCAAAATAGGGATGCTGGGGTTTACTTCTTCCACCACTGCTGAAGAGCATGCAAGACAGTAGACAACTAAGAAACAGTGGTGGAAAAAGTACTCACATTTTTTACTTAAGTAAAAGTATCACTACCCTAAAGTAAAAGTCAGGAATTCAAAAGTATTGGCATCAAAATGTACTGTATGTGTGTAAAGTGCAGAAGTCCCATTTCAAGTTTTCAAAATGCATCAAAATCTTTTGAAAATAGTAGATCTACAAGCTCACAATGCATCGCAATTTGTCAAACATAACTTTGTACAATTATTTAGTGTCTTTTTTAGACTTCTTGTTTATTTTAAGTATTTAGTGTTTTTTCCCCTTTAGTTCCCTTTTCCCCATTGCTTAGTAATTTGACAGCTGTTAATGTGTTTTTTTTCATGGTTTGATTTCATGGCAGTTTTAGTTTTTTATTGAGGCATTTGAACCAGCTTTTTTAATCACACCAGTTAGATTTCAGTTGTTTGTTGAGTTTGATCTTTGAACCTAGAACCTTCGGTTTATAAACCCCTGACATTATGTCTTGTGCCACACTGGCACAGAAAATGCAAGTGAGAACGAAATAGTTAACCTAGTAGAATTTAAATAGGGACTGAAAGTGTGCCTAAAAATATTACTTTATTTTAAAATATAAAATCAAAATAGATTTTATTAGCATTATCTCTAGATGTATTTTTTTGGGCAGATTTTGTCACATTGAGCGGGACATAATGCAGAGAAAAAGTTTTCTAAAAATCATCATTATGTAAAAAAAATAAACATTTCATTTCACTGCAACAGAGGATTATGTTTAATTTCATGCTTCATTGTTCGACAGTTTTCCTGTATATTATCATATTCTTATGAAAAATACTTCAATTGACACAACCAGGTTACATCACTTGACAATGTTGCTTCTACCTTCTTCTACAGTCTAAGTCCATAGTCTTTGCTGAAGAAAGTGTCCCTGAAAATCAAGCATGAGTGTTAATAAGGTCAAACGTGCGTGCGTGCGTGTGTGTGTGTGTGAGAAACCTCATTATGGCCAAAACTGTTACTATTCAGCATAAACATTCTAAAATAGAAAAAACAGCAGAAATAGCAAAAAAAAAAAACATTTTCAGTAATCCCATCAGCATCTTTTAGCGACGAGGTCTACCTCTTCTTGGACGTTGTATGGACGTCATACAGACTTTTTTGATGGTGTTTTTGCAACGCAGCTGACTTTAATCAAAAACAGCTGATTCAGCAGAAATAGCAAAAAAAAACAAGACTCTCCCCAACAAAATCGTCAAGACACACCATCTCCTGTTTACTTCCTGTATCTGCATAGTCTCGCGTCTCGCGTAGCTATCTGCGTGAAGTGGGCGGACGCCTTTTTAGGAGACCGGAAGCAAGTTGACAACACATGTGTTGAATTAACTGTGGAAAAACTTGAAGCACAAGGCACTGGATTAAGTAAACTTGGCTGTTAGCCTGGTCCCTACCAGGCTAACTTCACAGCTAAATTTCCATGGTAACTAAGGTAGGATTGCGTAAATCTTCTTTGGTGAAATCGAGTCATGGATAAACGTATCCAGGGTGCTATGGCTAAGCTAATCTTGCAAGATAATTCAGTTTTCATGAAACCGATTCATCGCTAATCCTGGCTAAATTAAGCCAGGATAGGTGTTAAATCCAGGCTTAACCTCCAATTCTGCTTTCGTGAAATAGGCCAGTGACAAATGTCACTGTCATGACTGTCATAACATCCAGTTTAAAGTCTGTATTATTGTGTGCCTTCAAGGAGAAGTTCACCCATTTTAACCTCGTCTTCATAGAATTGGTCCTAACTAAAGCTCATGGTACCATTTCGGTCTAATCACTGTGTCAGTGGACAGTCCAGAAACCAGCCCACCAACGATATCTGTAGATAGGTTTGGTCATTTGAAACGAGATTTCCAATTTCTTCTTTTTAAACGAGATTTCCAATTTATGTTTTAAATTTGAAGCAAGTGCATTTCAGCGTGCCAACTTTCCTGCAGGCTGTAGTTTCCATTACCTTGGAATCCTCTTATTTGATGTCATTGGTAGGCAGGTTTCTGAACTGCCCACAGCCCACCACTGAGACACAGTGAGTAGACAGAAATGGTGCCATCGGGTTAAGTACTCCTTTAATAACCGCAACATGTACATTCTGTGCTGTCCCCAGTAGGAAATGCATTTTTTATTGCAGTCATGTCATTCCGTACAAAAATAGTTAATTATGTTATCCATTATTTAAAAAATAAAGATTGCTGGAGAATGATGCAATTAAGTGGCTGACAAGCAGCGATAGGGAGTCTTCAAAAACAGAACAATAAACATGTCATTCAAAATCACTCAGTCGTTAAAACAAAGCCCAAATAAAACTCTGTGCCATTGTTGACTCTAGGAAGCAGCAAGGCTTCATTCTCCACACTTGGCACAATGGCACCGATTGTAAAATCATCCATGATCCATTCTTTCATCTTGCCACACGAAATGCAAAGTGCAAAAATCACATGATGTTTATTATGTTACAATGAGCCAGCATTGATTGAAAATACACATGCTAAAAAAAAGGGCATCTCCCATCAACCCAAGGCAATCAATGCAAATTCCACCTTACATTCCAAGCAAATCAAACGTGGAGAAATCGGTTCTCGATGTTCATCCATGCAAGTGTACAGCATGACATCACGTCCCTGAGGCTCACAAAACCCCGTCCAGTTTGAGTGTCCAGGCTTGGCCAGGAGTGTAGGGTAGCTCGGGGAGCAGGACGATCAGGCCAGCGCTAGGTGAAATGGGGGACCATGGCAAAGGCCCAGGGTTCCCCAAGAGTGTCATCTGAGGGGTGAGGTCAGAGGTCAATATTGTAGTGTCTCAGCAAATCACTTAAGAATTAACAAATTGGATTCTTCTGAAGCTTTTATAGGAGAAAAGTGTTTGTTTTCAGATGGGTGGTGTTTGTTTGTTTTGGTGAGGGGGGCACATTTTTGGGAATTTATTTTAACACATCGGGTGCCAGAGGTTTATTAAAATATTATACGTTCAGTGCCTGCATATCTTCCATCCACTTACGTTGATACGTTTCGTGCTGTAGATTCCCCGACGCGGCAGTGCATGTAAACAAAGCGTGCCTGCGAGACGGCCGAGGGTCCCGACTAACGCCTGGAACAATAATATTTCTAATGCGATCCTCCATTGCAGAGTGATCGCCGATCGAAAACGGCTCACTTCCACCACGTTAAAAAGAAATGGAGATATTAAGCTTTTAGTCAAGGAGTTAACATTGGAGCGGCCGACCGGAAGGATTTTTGACATGGATCCACATGCGGCCTCTCCTTCTCAGAGACTCCTTGGATGATCCCAAAGTTTCGTTAGAGCGCCCCACGTGGGGCCCACGTATAAAAAAAAAAAAAGGGCCAAAAACGGTCCGTACCGTTTATGGCACATGACGCATGGATTCTCAACAACGGTCCGGACCGTTTTTTGGCACATAATGTGTTAATTTTATTAGATCAGGCAAGTCTCTACATTTAAAATGATGTAGAATAACTATCAAGCAATTAGTCTGTTCTTCTATTACCAGAAATAATAGGTCTCACGCTTCTGAGGACACGTAAGGATGTATAGTGTGAAGACAACAACCCAACACCCAAAAACCATGTCACAATGTACTTACTTTGGTGGAGCCGGACGTGCGGGGTTCAAGCAGATGCAATGTAGACAGGGAAGGCTTGGTTGTGATGGTGGCATAAACAGTGGCACCTTTAGAAGTATACCTAGAATGACAGAGGCAAGAATTGTACAGCAACAATGTGCACAGTGTTTAATCAATCACTCTGCTCTCTAATTAAAATCACTGTAATTATTTTCTGTGCTGCTCTCAACTATGAAATGTTCAAAGCAACTTGTCAGTAAGATTGCCTTCATAAATCCACTGACGCACTGCTGTGGAATCAGAGCGTGGTAGGGTCGGGAGCAGAATTAATTTGTAATTTTACAAACGAGAATGCCCCAAGTGAATTTACAAACTCAGCCTTCATTTACTTGACACAATCAACAAAACAAAGTCGTCAGCGCTGTTGACAACTAGACAATATTTGCAGGGGAATTCACTGCATTAATCAACGAATACAGTTAAATGATTCATTCTGAAAATGGCAAGAAGTAAGAGTGGCACTGCACTGATGCGTTTACTCTTACCATACTGGCAGAGTTTTATTCTCTGCCTGGACCCTCCAGGGTTTGGATGAGTAGATGGCCTCTCCGTTGAGCTGTAGCCAGTCGCCGACTCCCCTGAGCCTCTCTTCAAACAGGGGTGGGATCATGCCATCAGGTGTGGGCCCCACATTCAGAAGGTAGTTACCTCCCAGAGCCACAGTGCGAACTAGATCCTGTGCAGGGAGGAAGACCAGTCAGTCTGTCAGTCCCAGGAACGAGAGACCACTTTGATCACATGGTTGTTTCATCATTGACCATCATCTGTCTGACTTAAAGGGATAGTTCACCCCAAAATGACTCTTTTTCTATCGATCTATCTATCGATTAGTCACCCCATGGAGACTTCATTCATGGATATTTTTTGTTTTTTGTCGCATTCCTAAGCCAATAATTTGATGGCCGGCAGTGTTTCCGGTAGGATACGCAAAGAGTCTCCTTTGTGTCTCCTACCGGAACCGCTGCCTACCGGTCCGCTGGTCATCAAATTATCGGCTTAGGAATGGGACAAAAACGAAAAAATACCCCCGAATTCAAGTCTTCATGGGTTGACTAATCGAAAAAAAAAGTTTTTTTTTTTGGGTGAACAATCCCATTAAGATGATGCAAAAAGTCTACTGACACTGATACCAAAGACCAAGGTGTATGATGCATTCAGTGGTAACAAGGTGAATCAGTGGATCACTTCAACTGCAAACCTAGAGGTGTGCCTAGTTAAGCCATGTATTCAGCACCCTCTGGTGGACAAATTTAGAAGACAGAGTGACAGATCGTCTCATTACAGTTTCACACTAACTTTGTGCGGTTACACCAACCCATATTCTATCATCATTACATTGTTTAAAGGAGGAGTTCACCCAAAAAATGACTTATTTTCTATCAATTATACACCCCATGAAGCCTTGATTTCATGGATTTATTTTTGTTTTTGTGGCATTCCTAAAACAATAATTTGATGACCGTGTGTATTTCCGGTAGGAGACACAAATAATCTACTTTGTGTCTCCTACCGGATACATTAGCCGGTAGGAGACGGGAATCAAATTATTAGTTTAGGAATGCGACAAGAACAAAAAAGAATCCATGGACTCAAGGCTTCATAGGGTGTGCAATTGATAGAAAATAAGTCATGTTTTGGGTGAACTCCTCCTTTAAATAAATCAATACTTCCATCAGGATACATGCGATTAAAAAAACAGATCATGGCGGTATCCAAGACAGCCAACATCCATCATCTCCTTCCTCACCTCTATGATGGTGTGTAGATCCATTAACTCAGCCATCCGCATGGTTCTACGGTAACCCCAGGATGAAGTGTCCACAGACGTACACTTCTCCCACTTGTGCTTTGGTAGCTGCCCAGGTGTGTACTTATCTTCACAGTTGTAGTAGCCGCCATGCTTGCAAGCGCAGCCGGCCCCCCACCTGTCATTGGTCACAACACTGTCCTGGAATGTGAATAAGTAAGCTTTTATTCATATAGTTCTATATGGAAACTAATATTGGCATATACAGGACGACAATGACTTATGATAATACTATGTAGGTCTACATACTATTGGGTCCGCCTGACAAGAGTTTACTGTATATGCTTGGGGTAAAGTAACTGCCCATAGGCCACTACCGAATCCAATTGACTATATTCACACAGCGGCTATTTTGCTCTCACGTCATATTTGCGGGTTGGAATTATTTCATTAACTTAATAGCAAAATGGGCACCGTGTGAATATGTTGAATTGGCCGCGTTCGGGGAAGGGAAGCCGGACACGGGAGGGTGATTTTGTCACCGTTCGTAGTCCTACAGGCTGGGGCGGGGAATGTTGAACAGGTGGAGTAGGACAGAGTCGATATGTCCTCCTGGTGGGGGCTCCTCACAGGCAGGTGAGCCAGTAAGGTAGAAGTAGCAAGAAATGTGTGGGTAGGAATTCATTGGCATAACGGGTAAAACAAAAAGGGGGTGGATCTTTATATGCTTGGATTAGAGAGATGCTCACTTTAACAGGACTGTCATTGTAAAGCCAGGCCAGGAAATCAGTAGAGTTCCAGTAGGAGTCCGGAGCTTCCCAGTCCCCATCAGACCAGATCAGCTCAGGTCTGTACCTGCAGAACAGCGGACAGAGAAAAGGTTCAACAGAGGTTCTGTAACATTCCTGGCAGCAACACATAACTCCATACTATTATGGATAGTATAGGGATACATATTCTTCACTCACACATTCAGTCCTTAAACTCTCACACACAAAGTACTCAATAGCAGGGGATGCCTGCACAGGTCTGTACCTGCAGAACAGCGGACAGAGAAAAGGTTCAACAGAGGTTCTGTAACATTCCTGGCAGCAACACATAACTCCATACTATTATGGATAGTATAGGGATACATATTCTTCACTCACACATTCAGTCCTTAAACTCTCACACACAAAGTACTCAATAGCAGGGGATGCCTGCACAACATGTCTCACACACACCACACACACACACACACACACACACACACACACACACACACACACACACACACACACACACACACACACACACACACACACACACACACACACACACACACACACACACACACACACACACACACACACACACACACAATATTGTATCAGTAATTGTAAAAAGGTTTAATTGCAATGAACTTTGATATTATAATCACAGCGTTAAATACCTCACAACCATGTTATAAAGTTCTGGCAGCAGTTTATTCCGTACAAACTCTTGTGTTTTGAAGCCATTCTTCTTGTCAGACAGGTAGAGGGGATGGAACCACTCATACAAGGAGTTGTAGAGTCCATAGTGCAAGGACCTAGATGAGCAGAAAATAAAATAAAATCCTCAACTGAGCAGAATATACATTAGAGCCCGATGTCTAACCACTTTCATCCTGGCGTCCCCATTTGTTTAAATGAAAAGTTTCAAAAATTGCAGATCAACAAGGTTACGTGTCAATGAATGAATCAACGCGTCGCATTGTGAGCTTGTAGATCAGCTATTTTTGAAAAAAATTAAATAATGCTTAATGGCAAAATAAACAAAAGTTCAGTTCATGTGTGTATTATTTACTTGTTTGCATGTTCAAGTATCAGCCAAAACAATGTTGATCGCCATAATCAGTGGTTTATAGGACTCAAAATCTGGATCAGACCCAAGAATCTGGCATCAGTCGGGCTCTACAATAACCTTTCACTATGCAAATCTGTGAAAAACTGCTGAACAGGAGCCAGCTGAACAAAGCCAGAGAAGAAAGTGGAGCCGTGATGTGTTTCGGTCACATCTTGTGTTTAGGAACATCTGGAGAACAGAGATCCAGAATATGGTGACCAGACGTCCCATTTTCCGTGATTGTCCCGGTTTCAAGCTGGGCGTCCACAGTCCCTAAAAATATCTAATATTTCAACATTCACTACCAAATTTTGACGGTTTTCATCACAATTAAAATGACCGATGTTTTCAGCATTTGCAGCATAGATGTTTATCATGTCCTGTTATGTTGAAAGCTGAAGTCACTAGGTGTGCCAACTGCCAAGTTTTAAAAAGTGTCTCCCAAGCTAATGAAAAAACCTGGTACACATACATGACGGTCCTTGCCCGATAATGCCTGTGCACAAGCATGCATGTGGGTCATTTAAGGGTCCTGGTTTGGGTGAAAATACTGGCCCCTTAACTCAGAACTAACGGAGTGGACAGCAATGGAACTGACCTGTAAAGGTTTACTCAGAACTAGCCGCAAGCAACTCTTAGATGCTATTTTTAATATCTGGCATCTAGAGTTGCGATACCAACCCTTGACAGCACATTCATCCAAACAGAAAAGTCAGATCTGATTGTATTAAATGACGTTAAACTCAACAACATTGCAGCTGTACGGAAAGCTTGGATTATCCTCTTTGTATCTGCCAAGTTTTTGTTTCATAAACATCCACCATAGATAGGGTTGTCCGATATTGGCTTTTTTACCGATAACCGATATACCGATATTGTCCAACTCTTAATTACCGATACCGATATCAACCGATACCGATATATGCGGGGATTATTGTGATTAGGGTAAGCTCAAATTTCATATCACACACACCATATACAGTAAGAACTCCTGTAACTTATTTATAAAGCCAAAAAAAAAAAGAAGAAAAAAATATTATTTTTTCAAAAACCGATACCGATATTTTCCCGATATCAATTTTTATGCTAATATCGGCCGATAATATCGGGAGGCCGATAATATCGGACATCCCTAACCATAGACATGTTATGAGCTACTTTCTGTCAATAAATTCTGTGCAGGACCAGGTGGTAATTGTTCTAAGTGTTTGAGTTTGGAAGCGCTGGTTGGAAATCAGTCAATGGTCCTGCGTACCCCCCGTTTCGAAATTGCACATAATGCAGGAGGCAGCAGTACTTATTGTATTAAAAACGTTATTGAAAACGAGTGCTTCCAAACACGTAGATAAATAATCACCTGCCCGGAAGTTATTGACAGAAAGTAGCTCTACGATGGATTTTTATGAAACAAAAACTTGAAGGTTGGTTGCCCATTCATGGGGTTGGTATTGCAACTCTAGATGCCAGATATTAAAAATAGCATCCAAGAGTTGCTTGTGGTTAACTCAGAACCGTGTGAGATGGAAGATGCATGAGACATTACACATTTCAGTATGTGTTGTGTCTGTGAATGTGGTTAATATTCTAAGCCATTATATAATAACTAAAACCCTTTTAACATCATATCTCCAGAATGAAAGACACCCAGCAAAATGTCTGGCTCTCTTTAATAGACCTTTAATATGTGTGGCCATGTGGAATGGATTCTTCTGCCATCTCACCTGTTGCGTACAGACTCTCCCAAATCTCCCACCAGATCTCTGTGTGGTCCGGTGTCAACGGAATTCCAGTTCCAGGAGTTTGGCGATTCCCAGTTGGTAAAACCCTCGTGGTGTTTGGCAGTCAAGACGACATATCTGACATTATAAAATAGTTACTAAACTGCATTACACAGTAAAAATACTCTGAGAGTGTACAAATGTAACCAAATGGACCCATAAGTCCCATAGGATTTCACAGTGCACATATAAAAAGGCAGTGGTGTAAAGTAACTAAGTACATTAACTCAAGTACTGTACCCAAGTACAATTTTGAGGATTTTTTACTTTACTTGAGTATTTCCAATGTTAAATACTTTGAACTCCACTATACCTCAGAGAGGCAAATATTGTACTTTTACTCAACTACAAGTCTTTGAAAACTTGAATTACTAGTTACTTTGAGGTCACTAGTAACAAGTAAGTAAAACTTACATTAACCAGCCCTTTATATACTTTGGCTATTTGAAAATAGCCAATCTACAAGCTCACAACACGTCGGATCGAGCTTGTAGATCTGCTATTTTTAAACATTTAAAACTTGAAAAGGGACATTCTGTATAATGAGCACTTTTACTTGTAACAGAGTATTTCTATATTGCAGCATTGCATACTTTTACTTAAGTAAACATTTACCTATGAGTCCATTTGGTTACATGATTTGTATACTCCGAGTTTTTTTAAATATTAAAATTAATATTAGTATTTACAGTGCCTCACCTGGCACCTGAAGCCTTGAATATATCTGCCCACTGATCCGGATCAAAGAACTGAGCGTGAAACTGGGGCGCGAACTCCGGATAGCTGAACCCTGGGGGGTAGTTCTCCTTCATGAAGCTCACACACTTGGGATCGGCGGGGCTCTGGCCCTGCCAGTGCCACCAGAACCACTCGCTGCCGAACCCGGGCACAGAGAACACCCCCCAGTGGATGAAGATGCCAAATTTGGACTCATCGTACCATGAAGGTAGGGGTCTTGCATCCAGACTGGTCCAGTCCGCAGTGTACCGACCCTCTGTTTGCGTTGCAACTGCACTGATGATGAAGAAAAACACAGCGTTTGATGCGAACATCTTGATAGATCTTGATTGTTACGCCACTGATCCCTCTTATCTGGCCATAACGTTTGTATAGGAGGAAGTCATGTTGTTTTTTACGTCACATGACTGATCACATGACTGCTTTGTTCAACTTTTTCAGATCACATGACTGGGCTTTTTTTTAAAGGGACAGTGACGTTATGTGATGTGATTGTGATGTTTTGTTCAAGTTCAGGATGGATCAGATGCATGCAGTGCAGTGGTGTAAAGTAACTAAGTACATTTACTCAAGTACTGTACCTGTCATTTTTTTGATATTTTTACTTTAGTGGAGTGCGTCCAATTTTCAATATTTTTACTTCTACTACCCATCTGAGGAAAATATTGTACTCTTACTCCACTACCTTTATTTGAAAACTTTAATTACTAGTTACTTTGTAGATTTTAATTAATATTACAAAACATACATTAACCACTTCAGCCCTTTACACATTTCGGCCATTTGAAAATAGCCGATCCACCAGCTCACAATGTGTCACCATGCGATGCATTGTGAGCTTGTAGATTGGCTATTTTTTAATACATTTCTACATTTGAAAAGGTGTGAAATGGGACATTTTGCATAATGAGTACTTTCTACTTTTGGTGCTTAAAGTACATTTTGATACCAATACTTTTGTACTTTTACTCAAGTTAATTTGAAATTCCAGACTTTCACTTGTAATGTAATTGCAATGTAGAAAACTTGTATTTCTACATTGCAGTATCAATACTTTTACTTAAGAAAACATTTGAGTACTTTTTTCAAGTCCAGATTCAAGAAAGCAAGACATGATTCTATTGTGGAGTCTGTATTATCTATATTGACAAGCAGTAGCCTAGCACTTAGTAAGATAAGTAATTTGCATTTTAGACCAAATTCGTTTGTGCATGAAATGCCAATGAAGGTATATTGAATATTGAAACACAGATGTTCCTGCACCACATTTTTATTCATGTAGATCCACATAATATAGCATCTCTGATGTGCATGCAACGCAACAGTGTGTGTGTGTGTGTGTGTGTGTGTGTGTGTGTGTGTGTGCTATAACTATTTCAAGAAGAAAATGTGCCCTAACTAATACATGGGCTGTGACCATTTGTTTGTATTAAGATTATTTTATTCAAACATGATACCAACATTATCCCACAGTAATATACATGTTCCATTGTCATTCCTGAACCCTTAGATTCGATTTGTCATAATTCCCTTTGAGCTTTCATTGACTTACATTAAAGATTACGTAAAATAGGTATATTATGTAGATTAGTTGTACATTTTATACACCTGTGAAAATAAGTAAAACAAGTAAATTGAAGGAGAAAAAAATACCTATTTTTTAAAGGGATCCAAACACATTAAACAAAACCAATACAAGAAGTCTCACCTTTATGAGTATTTAAACTGCATTCTCATCGAAGGTCAAAAGATACCAAAAAAACAACGTGACGGGACAAAATGACAAAATAATTCCACCAACACTTTTATACCTGGTGTAATCTTGTGATATGACAATAAACCTTAACCCATTAAGACCTGCGGCCGACTCTACAAATGCCTTCTAAATCAGTAGTTCTCACACTTTCAAGATTTTTCAAAAATGTAAAAAAAATAGCAGATGTACAAGCTCTAAACAACGCTAAAATCGAAAATGAGATGCTTTCCCAGTTTTAATGGGTTAAGTTGGGCACAAAATGTTGGATTCTCTTTCAATAGCTTCTCAACAGCTCTAAAAGAGTTTCAATACAGTACTCAATCTGACCCTGAGATTTAAATCATTTTATACAAGTTCATAACATTTCATACAGTACAAGTTCATATAGTCTGACTCTGAACATATACTGTATAATGTGCCCCTTAACATTCATGGTCTCAGTCAGATTCTCCTGTTGCTAGGCAACTCCCTCTAGCTTCAGAGTCCAGGCGTTGCCAGGTTGTACTGGCATCGAAGGCAACATGACCACTAATCCAGTTGTTTGCTTCAATGGTGCCCACTTCAATGCCATAATAGGATAGTCCAAAAGGGTAATCTATAGGCATAAAACAAATGACAATAAAACATGTCAACTCACACAGAGGGAATTTTATGAATTATATATTTATATATTATAAATGAATGTAAATTAAAAGTATAATAAAAGTAAGTAAAATACTTACTTTGGTAACCCCAGATGTCTTGGGAGCTGAAAGTTTAAGCAGCGGTTTGGATGGCCACCCTAGCATTGTGGCGTAGACAGTACTGTTCCTAACTGTGTACCTGTGGGGGAGAGCAAAACGGTAGTTAGCAACAGCCCACCAAGGGCATTGTAGCGTTTGCCAGTCACATTGTTTTCATGAGTTCAAGTTGAACATTGATATTAATTTTTTTATTGACAAGAACATAGTCATATTTCCCTTCATATAACTTCTCTCAGAGAACATTTAAAGGTAAAATATTAAAGGATAAGGCTGGAGTTTTCTGTGAATATTTTCTCATTGTCATTTTATTCGCAGTCGCATGATAGTTGTTTCCTGGAAAGATTACAATGCCCAAGTTCATCACAATGATTATGCTGGCCAAAGCAACAGTCTTGGACTTTTTCGGAGGCTAATATAAAAAAATATTCTGCCTTATCCTTCAAATTGTTGTTCATGCTCTCTGCTGATGCATCATCTCTCACCAGACTGTCACAGTGGAGTTTTCTGTCTGGACCCTCCAGGGCTTGGAAGCGTAGATGGCCTCCCCATTGGTTCCCAGCCAGGCACCAAGTCCCCTCAGTCTCTCCTCAAACAGAGGTGCAATCATACCATCCGCCATGGGCCCAATATTCAGCAGGTAGTTACCCCCCATTGCCACTACATAAACCATGTCCTGAACAAACACAAATGAGAAGGTGTTACCAGGGGTTCATTATTGATTAGCCCTATTACGAACCTCTCACTCCGCTATACAGCTCCGAGATGAGGTTCCACTGCGAGCTCTACCGGAATCGGTGGAACAGCCGCAAAGTGTCCGTGGATTACCCTTTTCGCCACATCGTATCCAAAAATGAATGGTAGTTTCCAAACTGTACAGATGTTTGAGGTATGGTCCGGCACCCTAACCTTTTGGTCCGGCACGAAACAACTTTAAAATCGCTTATTTAGTCAGCCTGTGGCCATGTTTCTCCTTCAACCCGGAAAAAAACCCTAAGTCAGCTGCCAGTACTGCTCCCGCTTCGGCTACAACTTGCTGCACCATAACTTTATCCTCATATGTTTATCTGTTTTGTTTTATCTTATTATTTTCTATTCTCTTAACTATCCAAATAAACTTGCCTTGCCTAAACAGAATAACCAAATAAACTAGACTCATGCAAAACAACTGTGCCAGTGTCACAGCTTTGGTCATATACAGTATCATACAGTACATAAACATGGACCATTTACCGGTTCATTTTAGGCATTGTGTTTTTGTTTACATTTTGTCAAATATTATTAAAACCTGCCTGAATAAGGAAAGACAATTAATAACGTCTAATATAAATAAAACAACTCTGGAAAAATGTATGCAAAGTTGAGCCCCAATCATGTTGTTGACATTGGTTGATACCAGCATTGTAACCCCTCTTTTAGACTAAGTTGAGTGCCGGGGTCGTGCACAAGAAATAGCTGATCTACAAGCTTAAACGTGTCACACGTACAGTAGATTGGATACGTGTCGGTGCGCGACACCCACACGTTAGTAAGTATATCTCAGACTTTACTCTCCATGAGCTCTGACCTCTATGATGGAGGGCAGGTCCATTAGGTCACTGAACTTCATGTCTCGACGGTAGCCCCAGGAGCGGGTGTCAATGTTCTGACACTTCTCCCATTTATGGTCCGGGAGTGTGCCAGGGGTGTACCGGTCTTTACAGTTGTAATAGCCTCCATGCTTGCAGGCGCAGTTTTTACCCCATCTGTCATTGGTTACAATCACATCCTTTAGAAGCACGCACACACACACACACACACACACACACACACACACACACACACACACACACACACACACACACACACACACACACACACACACACACACACACACACACACACACACACACACACACACATTACTGTACTTGTGAAGACATCAAAATAAATACATAAAGGTTTTTTTTCTTTATACCATTTAAAACCGCAAGTAAGCACATAAGTAGTCTTGGGGACCAAAGGTTCCCGAGCCATGTGGCCCACAGTTCAGCAGCCTATCTCCTGTTTCCTTAGTGTGAGGCAACTTGACGTACAAGTATACCCCTTGGACATAGATGCTAGTATGTTGCAGGGACTTACCTGCGATCCAACCTTTGATGCTGAATGCCATCAAAGGTCCTTGTGCAACTCTTTAATTCTCTACACTTAACTCTTTAAAAACTTTAATCATAAATCTATCATTTCCCTTGTGAGAACCAGGAAAACTGTCTTCTTAATGTCTATTATTCTCAAATTCTGCAAGTATAGTAACACAGAAACAATATAGTAATAATGGCATTGCCTGCTGCAGCGGTTACATTAATGCTGGGGACACAAGCAACCTAAACAGGCTGGTAAGGAAAGCTGGTTCCCTCGTTGGGGCTACCCTGGACGGGGTGGAGGAGGAGGTGGCGAAAGTGTGTATAGCGAGGAAGCTCTACACTATCATGGACAATCACGCAAACCCCCTTCACATGGAGATTGTGGGAAGGTTTAACAGGAGGAGAAAAGACAACTCTTACAGTATGTCATATCACAATATCCCAGATGATATCTAGTCTCATATCATGATATCAATATATTGTCCATCTAATCAGAGGGACTCACCTTCACTGGGCTATCATTGTAGAGCCAAGCCAGGAACGAAGTGGAATTCCAGTAAGGGTCATCTGCCGCCCAATCACCATCGGACCAGATCAAATCAGGCTTGTAGGTCATCACAAGGTCAACTAGCTCTGGAAGAGTCTTCTCGAAAACAAAGTTCTGCGTCTTGAATCCGTTGGCTTGATCCTTAAGGAAGATTGGGTTGTAGAACTCAAACAGAGAGTGGTACAGTCCCAAGTGCAGAGATCTAAAGAAATTAGCATTTGTGTGTGAATTTCCAATGTGTTTTCACTTCAGCTTTTGGTCGCCAAAGGTTTAGCTAACCCACCAAGGAAACTCTCTCAGAGCACTTCATCTTCCAATATTCCCCTTTTGAGTACCCAAGTACAGTACTTATCTGACTGCAGCAGTATTGAGTCAGTATTTCAGCCACAGACTACACTTTTTCTCCTCGCATTTGCCTAAATCACATTTGTGAAAAGTCACAATTACGCTGGATAAAACTGAATGCTGAGAAGTCTAAATTGCAAGAAGAAGAAATAAATCTGAATAGGACTTTCTATTTTTATTCAGAGGTGAAAATGGGCTTCCACAGTTTAGAGTACAAAGGTAACTATAAAATAAATCTACGCTGGATTCCATTTAAGATTTCTTTCTATGATATGATAATGCCATTTGTTGTATTTTAAGAAATGACCAAATAAGCATTGGTAAAGAGCAACAAAGGAATATAATGCAATGAGCTGCATTGAATCACATACTGTAACAAATGTCCGTTCCTGCATTCTTATATTGTTTCTTTTAGGTTGCATGTATGGCGCCATCATCATAAACTATCATCATCATGTACTGTATGTGAGAATACACTTCCCTTTCTTCTCAGCCCAATGAGCCCACATGCATTTGACTGTGGTCATGGTGCTGGGTATCTAGGGAACAAGGGAGGAAGTAGCTATGATAACTGCACCAGCAAGTCCAACTGGTATTGCTCTAAAGGGGTATATGCCAATTGTGTTGGGTTTCTTTGCGGTTGCGGATCTGATCACCTGATGGCACGCACTTCCCTGTTTGTGCACATAAAGTCAGGTGACCGTGAACACAATAGCATGCAATGACTAATGAATTATGCTACATTTCAGGGGACATAACCTGTCAGTCTCTTTTTATTATCATCATCTGTGATATAGTGCTGCTTCTCACCTTTTCCTAATAGCCACTGACAGTTCTCCCACGATGTCCCTGTGAGGACCAGTGTCCATAGAGTTCCAGTTCCAGGAGGTTGGTGAAGGCCAGTTTGTGAACCCATCATGGTGCTTGGTTGTAAACACTACATACCTGGATGGATAAAAAAAACAATACTGAGCAGCAAGCTTTTTTTTTTTGTAGTTGAGTTGAGTCTATATCCTGAATAATACAAGTTCGACTTATCCTCACTACTAAATGTGATTGCTTTAACAAGCATTTGCATGACACATAAACCAGACGAATAAGGTGTGGCTATTTGCAAAGTAAAGCCACAGAGACACTGGTCTTTAATTATAAATATATCAAAAACATAAACATCTATGAATATGTCTGACAGCAGCCTATTATGGTATATGGCTTTGCAACCAAAATGTTTCCATATAGTCTAAACAAAAATACGATTTATAGCAACTTTCATACTTACTTGGCACCAGACGCCTGGATGATCTCTGCCCAAGTATCAGGGTTCCAGAACTCTGCCTTAAAACTGTGCGCAAAGTCGGCGTACTTGAATTCCGGCGGGTAGTTTTTCTTCATAAACGCCACATTGTCGGCGCGTCTTTCGGATCGCCAGAAGTACCAGAACCACTCGCTGTACTGTCCGAATCCCGGGACCGAGAACACCCCCCAGTGCACGAAGATGCCGATCTTCGCCTCGTCGAACCACTTGGGTATGGGTCTGGCATCGAGGCTCTTCCAGTCGGCCGTGTAATGTGCTCCACAACTAGGACTGGGTACGAGTGACAACAACAACGCGAAGAGCGCAGTCCATGAAACGAGACATGGGGCTGATCGGACTTGTTGTGGCACCATCATTATGAAACAGTGTTCAATAGCCTGTGTTGCGTACTTGTGTTGTGTTCAGGACTAACCTCGCGACACCAGTCTTTCCGCACAGGTACGGAGCTGCCGTGCAGGACAGGTCATATGACTCGGTCGCCCCAAAACACAGTCGCCCTGGGGCAAATCCGGCGACCTCGGAACGGTATTCACCTAAACGTAAACCTCAGTAAACTATGCTTAAACATAACCTTATTACTAAACGTAACCTCAGTAAACTATGCCTAAAACATAGCCTTATTCCTAAACTTAACCTCAGTAAAACTATGCCTAGCCCTAAACTTATTTCTAACCTTATCCTCAGTAAAACAAATACAAGAACCGCTGGGGGCGAGCGTGTTTTGGGGCGAGTGTTCCGGTTACCACTTGAGAAATGCACTGGCAGTGTAGCGTGCCACCAGGAAATAGCCGAAAATAGCCGACCTACAAGCTCTCAACGCGTTGCGATGCGACATGTTGTGAGCTTGTAGATCGGCTATTTTAGGAGCTCCATGCCGCCGTACGGCGAAGTATAAATTAGGCTGGGGAAGTGAAACCCAAGTAAGAACAATAACAACAATCATATCCATACTGCAGTTTTTATTCGGCGAGAATAATGAGTCACTTTGTTGATTCATATGTAGACTATTCTCCCTTTTGTGAATTGGATCTATGTTCAATTGTTCATCAACACTCATGTCATTATGTTTCTCCTTACTTTTCCTAGGCTATAATCTCCTTTTGTTGTTCTGTTAGTGTATTGTTTTCTTCAAACTTGAAAGGAAAAAAAATGCACAGAATAAAATGTAATATTCATAGTCACAATTGGAAACAATATCAATAGTGTAGGCATTGTAATGGCAAACAGCTGAGAAACCTTTATTGTAAACCCCCCCAAAAAACGTCTTTTTAAAAAAATCAGAAGAAAAATGCTCAGTATTATAGACATACATTATGTATATGAAAAGGCATTGACAATGGATGGAATTTCTATTTGTTGAGCATTGAATGAGAAATAGGAGAAACTATGACATGATGACAAGTGAGAAGGGCAATTAACAATTCAAATCACATTAGTTGACAAACAATTATTACAGTTATTAGTCAAGTTCAATCCGAGAGCGAAGTATCTTTCTGAATCAAATCATGCAAATATCAAGTCATATAGATATTGATGATCTCTGTTACGTTATCATTCATTGATGTACCTTCCTTAAACCGTACAACTATGTCAATCCCTGTCAAAGATCCCATGGACTGATAGATATTTCTCACTTGAAACCATCTCTTGCCTTGTTGATATTATACCCTCCAAATTTCTTGTAGATGTGTTAGAAGTGATTACCTCTTACTTGCCATTTTTAATAGTTCCCTCTCTTCTGCATCTGTCCGTGATCATTTTAAGATTACTTGTGCTCAGCCTCTACTCAACAAAAAAAAAGGCTCTTAACCCAATTTGTAATAATTACAGGTAAGATATCCAGTATTGAAAATTGCAGACCAATTGACCCGGCTAGCGTACTGTCCAAAGTATTCTAGAACAAATTCTATTGGATAGGCTTCAAGACTACATAGTAACCACAGACTATCAACTTGGCTTTAAAAATAAACATGGCACGGATCTGTGTATGCGCTGAAGGAAGCGGTTTGTAAGTACAGAAGACAAAACTCTACTATGTGTATGTGCTTTCAAGATGCATCAAGCTTTTGACCGCATGAATCATGGTAAACCGTAAAACTAAAAAAGGTACTCGTAAAACCTCTGGTATTCATATCCGAGAAGGTGGGGATTTGTCACCGTTTCTTTTTCATTCGTATGTGGATGAACTATCTGAAAGGTTAAAAGAGCTTAAGACTGGTGGGAGAAAGTCTTATTAACCATCTGCTGTATGCTGATGACTTAGCCATCATGTTTCCCTATGGGTGCTTTCTGCAACTGCTTACTCTGCTCAAGTTATGGTTTGCAGTATGACAAGTTTAACTAAAAAAAAAGTGTTGTCATGATTGCTAAAACCATAGAGGTTCAAAAGCAAAATCCTATTTTCTTGGCAGATTAAATATTAAATGTGGACAAATTAAAATATCTGGGTCATGTCATCAGAGATGACCCATGTCCTGATCATGATGTCAAGCGCCAATTTGCTGGCATGTAGATTTCATGTCTATTCCATATTGATGATGTTATAACATCTCTTAAAGCATACTGTACTCCACTGAACACAGCTGACTTGCAGTTATAGCAAAGCTAAGCTTAAAGCGACACTATGTAACTTTTTTTTAATTAATAAAATGTAATTTTGTCCAATCTGTATGGTAGAGTATGTTAACACAATATAACTTATACAATTGGGGTGGCTGTATTTTGTCTCCCTGCTCTTCTATTGAGACATTTAGATTGTGTCAAAGGTCATGTCTCACCTAGTCTCGTGTAACTATTCCTCAATGACCGGAAGCAATTGAAAATTGTGGGAGGCAACCGTCTGGCCACACAAGACTATGAGCTGATGGTCAAGATTCAATTTATCCCATGGGCAAGCAGGCAGGCTCTATTAGCTCAATGGTAAAAATGTCAGCACTTTCAGCACAGGAAACCAGGTTCAAATCCAGGGTAGAAGGGCATATGCGTTTAAAATCTTGCTTAAGCTCTCTAGGTGGACAGGTGCAAGTTATTTGTTAAAAACTAGTAATGTCCCCACCATACATACAGTGCTGAATTTCATGTACAAATGTATGTGCCGGCTGAATGACTTACAAAAAATGAGCCTACCAAGTGTGATGTATGTTACTCCTCATGTTACTGGAAACATTTGTGTAAGTGTTAGTATGTGCTGTCTTGTCTTGTAGTATTTTTATATTTTTTGTTTATATATGGACCATCGAGTCCAGAATAAAAATTGATTGTGTATTATACTGTACATAGGCACTGCATCTCCTTCCATTGTTTGTTATGCAGGCGAAACACATTTTTTTATCTGTTGCTGATTTTATTTCATTTCTTCTTCTTGATTTGAAGTGAGTTTATAAATAAAGTTCTATAACGAAGTTACCAAATATTTCAAAACAGTTTCCATTCTTGTTATTCAACAAGATACTGTACCATATTCACTAGCATTCACACCACATGCAAATCAATAAATAAAAAGGTCTCTTACAACAAAAACCTATTAGCACTAAATGCATGGCAACAGATATTTGTTTTTTTCCCTAAAAGAAATTAAGTGGTACAAAAGGGTTCTGGAAAATGGTCTGTTGGTCGAGCGAGGCAGGTCAACACAGGGCCAGCCTACAACACCACTGTGGACTCAGACAGCATTTGTTTCTCCACCAAGTCCTCCACCCTGCCTACCTCCACCTCATCTACATCGTCCATGAAACTTGACCAATCAGGGCCACCGTCCTCACGTTCCGCGGCCTCCGATTGGATGGCCGGGTGCATGGGAGCAGAGTCGTCGTTGGTGGTTGTGACACAGTTGCAGCTGTCACAGATGCTGAAGCGCCTGAGTCCCTGTGTAACGTCTACACCCGTGAAGGTCCGCCTGCAGCTCTTGCATGACACTGGCCAGCAGTGCCTATGGACCTGTGCAAGGAGAGACAAGTCAGTGGATGTGCATATGTTCATAACAAGCCCAGCACTCAAGATACTAGAAGCGGTGAGATTCATCTAGTCGGTGTCTAATTGTTTACTGGCTAAAAAGTAAATGACAACTCCTTCAGTTTTACACAGCTGTCACTGAGAGCATCCTCACATCATCAGTATCAGCAACGGCAGCATGGAGAGTCACGCACGCAAAAAAAACTGCAGCTCGGTCAATACATTATCCAGGATTATTGGTACCTCCTCCCATTAGTTAAATCAATATCACAAATAATAAATACGGTAGATAAAATCATCTCTTCCCCAACCACCTCTTTGGGCTGATGGCCTCTGGAAGGCACTGCTCATTGCTTGTCAAACAAATCATCCCGTTTTAAACAGATCCTTTCCTACTGCAGAAAGGACTCTGAACACCACAACAAATGTACCTGCACTTTGAGCAGTTGTGTCAATGTTGTCTGTGAACACTGTGAATACTGTCTGTTATGCTAGTCATTGTGAATAATGATTTTGTTGCTGATGTTTAACTGAGCTAACCCACCATGCTGTACCGAACACAAAATCATTTCACAAGTCATTAAAGACAACAGTTATTAAAGAGAACAGAACTGAACTGTAGGCGCATGTACTTTATCAATAGTCATGCATCAGTGCTTAACGTTGGGTTTCCAAAGCACCCACTATATGCCAAGGGAAATTGCTTCATGAATCTCATTCTCATTTTACATGCTGAAAAATAATTACTAATTTACACAATTAGCCTCACCACCATCATCAATAGAAAAACAATATCCTCCTATAATTCTAGTAACCTCACGGTGGTGGTGGCGGCGGTGTCTTGGTTCGGGGGACTCTTGATCAAACTGCGCATGCGTCGTTGCCAGGTTTCGCGAGAGAAACAAGCAGCAAGGTCTATGAAAACGAGGCCAAACCAAACGAACCCTACAAGCAACGAGGTCTATGAAAAGAAGGCCAAACGCAGCGCCTTCACACATATACCTTGCCTATTGGAAAACAGCCAATCTACAAGCTCACAACGCGTCCCCACACCCACCTGCACTTTCACAACCAACGCCAAAACACAACACCAATATTGCCACTACAGCGCTTACAATATGCCTACATGGCAACTTAGCCTGCTTCCACACCATAGACCCCGCCCCCATTCTCTGACTGCATTCTGTGGAAACACAGCAGAGCAGACTTTTCTCGCACACACCATGCACATACGCACACGCGCACTTTTAGATCCAGTACTATTTTAAAAGTCTGCGTATGGGGGACTCGCGTATCCGCGCGCCTGGTGTAGCCGCTATCATTGATAATCACTTGGATCTAAACAAACGCGCTGGACGATCTGTGTGTGTGTGTGTGTGTGTGCGACGGGACAACGGGAGCATGTACCGTGGTGTGTGTGTGTGTGTGTTCGCGACGGGAGCATGTACCGTGGACTTTACTATATAACTTGGGGTCCAAGACATAGAAATGCCATTAAATGGGGGTCCATAGCCCTAATGCATGTCAAACTGGGGGTCCTTGAAATTAAAATGCTTGAGATTCACTGCTAGAGCCGTAAAAAATGGGGTTCCCTGGCATATCTTTTCAAATGGGGGTCCGCGGGCTAACAAGTGTGAATTTGGGGGTCCTTGACATAAAACCGTTTGAGAACCACTCCACTACACAGTACAAACTCACTTCCGATCCCTGATACTGTCTGTTCTCAGCGCATAAGCCGAACTGCACACGTTGGGTGCTCATATTCCCCTACGGGTATGGTCTAGTATATATAAAGATAATCATAAATCGTGTTTTGTGGCATCCGAGTTGTACTCTTTTCCAGATACTACTACACTAATATTGGAAACCTGACAGCACAGTTCTGCCAAATATCGCACCAAGCTATCCAGATCCGACAGCTCTCCTCCATCTGTGGCTAATAAACTGTAGCCTCGCGTAGCCAGACTATATCACTGGGTGGAGTGCATTTTTTTTTTTGCACTGGCAGATTCATCTGGTCCCAGGCTAAATAAACTGAGACTACTTATTATGTCATTTTAGATTTTAATTTGAGATGGCAAATTTCTGGTGTCTTTAGTAGTAGTGTTATTGTATGTGGTCTTGCATTATGGTGGTTTACCATACCAGCATACCATACTAGTCAAATATAAATCAATGTTCTTAATTAATCAATGGTGTTTCTGCTGTCAGTGTTAGTTCCATCCTCACCATGCTCTATTTATTCTTCTTACACCTGAAAATTACTTTTTTCACCCATGAATAACAATAATAAAAAGCTTTTCTCCATGACCCATAAGTCTGCATGCCTTTTATGGTGTTGACATAAGGCATCTACCTATGAACATGTATCCATTCATCATACACATGGGCACATGGGCCATGCACAAAATCCTGTTTCATGAATCCCAGTGATTTTTCATAGGCTCTAGAATAATTTAAGAGAGGTTTTGTGAATGCCATTAATACTTTGGCCCATTAACACCCACAATGACAAGCACACTGGGTTCTTACACTGAGGGCATGGCTGCGCAGGTGTTCTTGTCGTGTGAACCTCTTGCCACACATTGGACAAGGGAAGGGCCTCTCTCCAGTGTGGCAGCGGATGTGTCTCTTCATGATTCCCTTCTGCTTGGCTGTGTATGGACAGAACGGGCACTTATGGAGTTTTACTGGTACTACCAAGCCATCACCTGTAGAGGGAGTGAGAGGCCTGCAGTTCAATAACATGGACATTGGTTGCTTATGCTGACAGAATGGAGAGGTAATGGTATTAGCATTGAATATAAATATCACAAATTAGCACCATCAGATTTTTTAAAGAAAGGTGCAACACAAGTGTATTATTAGAAACTGGTGAGAAAAGTATCTTGCCAGTGTATCTTGCCCAGCCCCACTTATAATTTCAAGTTCAAACTTGATTCAAAACAGTATTTAAGGGGAACAGACACTGAATCAAAAGAAACCAAACTAATTCTGTGTCAACCAATATGACTAAACATATGGCTAAAGGCCATTTACAAATCCATGCTACTTTCTATTAATCAACTGATCTAAACACATTAAGGTTGAGTTAATCATTCCATATTCAATTACCTGTGTCTTCTCCAAACCAATCAACCTGGATCTCCATAATAGAAGATCCTCCCGACCAGACGCCTTCATCCACCCTCGGACCAGGCCTGACAGGTGCTCCGTGGTAGAGCTGGCCTTGCTCCACTCTGTCTCCAAGAGGACTGGAGCCTTCGCCTTTGGCCAGCACTTCCATAAACTGCCTGGCATTGAAGCTGCTGTTACTGGGGGACGGGCTGGGAGGAAGCAGCCTTCCATGAGGCTGATGGAGAGGGGGTCCCTGATACAGGGTGAGGTCTTTAGTGTCGGGGGACCCCTCCAGCTCTTCATCGGGGTCATACTCAATTTTGGGGCGCACTAGCTCAAGGATCGGAGCAGAGGATGAGGAGGACGAGGTGTTGGTCTGATCAATGGTCTGTTCCCTGTGACCGTCTCTCCCAGAGCTGAAGTCTCCCCTGGAGATATAGTCGCTCTCTGTGTCCCTGCTGGTGTCTCTGCTAGTGCTCGGAGGAGTGACTGCGGTCACATCGGGGGGGATTCTGGCTGAGTCCATGGAATCCGAACCTACACTCGTACCTCTGTCGGCCTCTGCTTCCTGTGAATGAGACTCCACGGTCCCCGAGGTGCTGGGGATGGGCAGGGCAGGTGTGCCGCTATCTGCGGGGCCCTCTCCTCCTCCATCCTGCCCCCTGGACTCCCTCTCTTTGTTCTTCTCTCTCTCGCGGTTACATATGTCCAGGGAGGAGCGGATGTAACCCTTGCAGAAACTGACCAGGTCAGTCATCTGCAGGTAGCTGGCAGCCGACATCACCTCGATGACGTTGCAGCTGTTCACGGCCAGTCGGCCAGAGTAGAGGAAATCCAGGATGATGGAGAAGGCGTCGGCCGTGACGATGTCCAAGGATGCAGTGCTGTGGCGCTGAGCATTGTCCTGAAGAAATAGTACAAAAGTGACTTCAACAGTAACAAAGCTTGCAAGTAACTTTTATTGGCTGTAGGATTCAAGGGAACTGAGCTAGGTTCAATTAAAATGTGGAACTAGGGTTGGCCCCAAATATTCCAAAATGTGGATGCTCAGTTGACATAAGTTGCTATTCCAACATCATTTCAATTCTGCATCAATGCAGTGACATTACATAATCGATTATAGCCTGCTAACATTGCAGGACCACATTGGAAACAAGTTGTTTCATTACGCTTTTACGTGTTGTGTATCCTGGGTTTTGTATTTCTTTTACCAAAATCAAATAAAATCAAACATTTATTGTTGATTTTCCAATTTCTTCTGAAGTCAACTGCATGCATGTCTGTGATGCTACATGCTAACACTGACAGTCCACTCCCTCTGAGGGACTGAGGGAAGCTGAGATAAACTTTTTAAACTTTTATAAAGTCATAAAAAGTCTACCAGTATTTTGAAAGTGGAGAATCAGGTACATTTCTAGTAGTAAAATAATACCGATGTACAACAGCGTTATACACTAGTGGTGGGATTTTTTTTTTCATTTCAGTGAACGAACGATTTTGTTCACGGCAATGATCCGTTCAAATGATTCGTTCACGTTCTCGTTCAGTAGCGCTTCCGATCCCGGCCGAGCGCACAAGCTACTATATGCATGCAACTGTGTGGATCTGATCCCACTGACATGTCTGCACAGAAACACAGCACTACGCATGCATGTCTATTGTATAGTGAAACACTCTACCGCACAGCTGTCTGTCTGTCTGTCGCGGGAGGAACAGCCCGCCAGGCCGCCCTGTGTGCGGGAGGGCATGAACGTAATCGTAAACGTAACAGTTTCAAGAAGTGAACGGGTTCGTTCACGGCAAAAGAACTAGTTCTTATGAACGAATCGATCATGACCGACCCATCACTATTACACGTACTCAACACATCACAATGTGCTGCATTGTGAGCTTGTAAGTCTGCTATATGGAAAGACAAAAGGGTCATATTTTATTTCACATTCCACAGCCGACAAAGTAGGTCCATTTGGTTACATTTGTACACTCTCAGAGTAAAATGAACACTGATGTTTTTACTGTGTACTCTGACGTGCCTGTGCAGTGCTATGAAAACCTTGTTATTGTATATTACTCGGGAACAATGCAAGTATAGGGAGGTGCAAGCCCCACCCAGTTATGCAATACAATACCATTACCCGTTGTACCTGTTGTACCCGTCTGTCTGGCTGTGTCCCTTGTATGCCCATATATATGGGCATACTGTATATGGTATATGCATTTATTTTTGGAAATGAGGCTGCAGTTAGCTATGCCAACAGGACTATTTGGTAAGGTAAATCACAGATGTATTTTGTATACCCCCTAGAATAGATCGAGCCATGAACCACCAGGGGTACTAGTACCCAACTTTGACAATAGCCTGTCCCACGCCTACGGTTACAAACAGGAAGCTTGCAAAGCTTGCAAAGCTCAGGGCATTTAAATGGACTGCATTTATATAGCACTTTTCTCCAAAGGACTTTACATAGTATTTCACATTCACCCATTCACACACCGATGGTGGGGGCAATTAGGGTTCAGTGTCTTGCTCAAGGACACTTCAACACTTAGCCAGGAGGAGCTGGGGATCGAACCTGGAACCTTTGGATTCCAAGACGGACGCTCTACCTCCTGATCCACTTCCCGCCCATGTCTGAAAACCACCAAGCTTTGCTCACCTGCAAGTAATGAACCAAAAGAGCCCTGAAGTAGCCACTCCCAGC
>NC_139952.1:24031335-24036335 GCF_963454915.1 Gymnoscopelus microlampas
GACAACACACCACGGTGGCAGCGTGAGCCACAGAGTCTCCCTGATTAAAGACTAGGGACAATGGAGGCAGAGAGAGACGGGGACCGTGGTGGCATTTTCCATCTCCGCCACTGTCTCCTGGGGGGACCAAGTATGTGCCGTGAAACGTTTGAATTATCCCAGAATCTTCGGAATTCAGACGGAGGCACCGCGGAGAGGACCCTCGACCGGGGATCAAAGAGTCCCGAGTGGAGTGTGGTGGACTGGTGGTGAAGCAGAGTATATAGGAGTGTGTGTGTGTGTGTGTGTGTGTGTGTGTGTGTGTGTGTGTGTGTGTGTGTGTGTGTGTGTGTGTGTGTGTGTGTGTGTGTGTGTGTGCATGTGTTTGTTTGTTTGTGTGTGTGTGTTCGTGCATGTTCGTGCGGATGCATGCAAGAGTTGTTTCAAAGAATACTTTTGAAGATGATAAAGACAATGTTTGAATGTGATTTATATTTTCCTTCATGGACTACATGTCTCAAGCTATGTTTGACTTCTGAGGGGGCTGTGATCACCAGGCAATGAGATGCAGACGCTGTGTGTGTGTGTGTGTGTGTGTGTGTGTGCGTGCGTGCGTGCGTGCGTGCGTGCGTGCGTGCGCGTGTGCGTGCATGTGCATACGTGTGAGTGTACATACGTGTATGTATGTACGTACGTGCATGCATGTGTGTGCGTGTGTGTGAGTGTGTGTGTGCTAGTGCACACGTGCGTGTGTGTGCATGCACATGCATGCATGCGTGCATGTCCCTGTCGCTTTCCCCCCCCATGGGATCAGATAATGTAATCATAGCCAATCATTGGGATTCTAATATGACGGGCGCCCCTCTTTAGTTTGTAGACGCCACTCTCCTCTGTGGTGGCGGTAAAAGAGGAAGAGAAAGAGAAAAGAGGGGGAGAGAGAGAGAGAAAGAGAGAGAGGGGGGGGTCGTCTTTTCTCTGTCTGTAATTACCGCTTAATGTTCTTCGGTGATCTGGAGACGTCTGTCTCTTCCCCCTATAGTCTTTTCTTCTCCTTGCCGAGGAGGAAATGTAGCACAGCCTGAAATAAATCTGTCAGCCTTTTTATTATTGTATATTTAGCACCAGAGGAGAGCAGCGAGAGAAGTTGCTCCAGACCACAGAGCTTCCGGTAGCTCCGGGCCCCAGGCGGGGCAGAGACGTTCCTCGGTCAGGGGCGAAGAATCAAGGCCTGGTGTGTGAGGTTGGCTGGAGAGTGTTCCTTCACAGTAAAATCCCCATGGTTCATTTAACTCCGGGAGTGTCCATTTGTTCACTCTCGGACTATGCATTTTTATTTATTAGTTTTTTTTTTACTGTGTTTTTATTGTGTTGTTGATAGTATTAGACAGTATATTTTCTTCTGGTGTAAACTAGATCTGGTCAAAATGTCTTATAACTACTAGTGATGAACTATGAACAAACATAGCTTGGGCCTGCTTTTGGGTGGGAGTGTGTACGGGTGTGTGCATGCACGCACGCATGAGAGCGCCTGCACAAGTGTTATGTTTGTCCATGCCATGAGCCCAAGTGTTCGGGTGTACTGCTGAAGGCATGAGAGCTTGCATGCTCATGTGGATGCGTGTGTGTCTGTATATCCGGGCGCTCAACCTAAAGCTTTGTCTTCGTGCCCTGTGTTTGTGTGCGATGACAAGAGAGTCCGCATTGTAATTAAAGCAAAAACACAGCGGGCGGGTGGCCCAGGCTGCAGGCCCAGATACAGCAGTATCACATTGACACGCTCACCGCAGCGCAGACTGAGCGGCTCGCGAAACACGTGCACACAACAAAATTCACGAATGTTCCACAAACTTGCATGTTCCAATACATACAAACTGTGGTTATTTTTTTGGTCACAAAGGGTATTATCAGAACCAGCACAAAATGCATCAATCCAGTCCAAATTCTTACAAAAACTCTTATTATAATAATAATAACAAACTTTATTTATAGAGTGCTGCTTATCTAAACAAAAGTCCTTTACATAGAAACATCAAATCAAAGAACAGAACAAAACATCACATGTGTAAAAGAAAAGTGTGAAATAAAAACATTAAGAGAATCAACACCATACTTACTAAATTATGGAAAGGCCCTTGGACAAAAGTAAGCAATAGCACAAGATTAACAACGGAAACCAAACATATGACCCCTACAAGGTTTCATGTGGAACCATTTGACTGAAGAACCATGTAAAATGGTTCCATATACTGTAGTGTAGAAACTTTAGGGGCCATGCATGTGCAAGGCATGTTAAATAATTTTTCCTCTTCCATATAAAACCTCACACTTTAAAAATCCTTCTAATTTCTTTCATAAAATGCCCTTCTGCAATGACCCCCCATCCATTCTCCCTCCCACTCCTCCTCGCCTCTCCTCCACTTCTCCCGCACACTCACCTTAATCCCCTTCCGGGAAGTCTAAAATTACCCAACAGATCTGTGGTGCGGTGGCGGCAGGCTTTTTAATGCTGGTTTTCAGGGGTTTACGCCTGCTCTCCTGAGCTGCCGTCGCCACGAGGTGTCAGCTGGATGCCTCCCTGATAAGGCCACACTCAGAGGTGTAAAGTTATAGAAGGATTTGGGAAAGTGAGAGGCTGTCAGGAAAGCGTGTCAAAGGGTGTCTGGGGTCTGTATAAACACAAGGACAATATTGTCCCCTGCCTGGGTCATCATGTGCTTTGTGATAGAAGCTGTAAACAGCCAAACCTAATTTGTCTGAATTTTTTACTTTCAAATGGACCACTAACTGGGATGGAAAATGGAAAGAGATGTTCAATTAGAATGAAAATGTCATATAAATGTTGTCACGGTATATATGAAATTACGATGCACTGAATTTGAATAGATTTAAATTG
Source organism: Gymnoscopelus microlampas (assembly GCF_963454915.1). Taxonomy (NCBI): domain Eukaryota; kingdom Metazoa; phylum Chordata; class Actinopteri; order Myctophiformes; family Myctophidae; genus Gymnoscopelus; species Gymnoscopelus microlampas. Next base: position 24,034,208 of record NC_139952.1, read on the forward strand.
ACCGCATCTCAAAATCCCTGTGCTTGCATGCTCCCCATTCTAGATGCGTACATGTCATCTGCAATTTTGGAAACGGTTTTATTAGGCCTAATGTCAAACACACTGACACAACAATATGTCCATGCATTACAACTTACAGTAGGCTATACCATAAACATGAATGATTGACATTTAGACAAGGCAAGGCAAGTTTACATAGCACATTTGAACAACAAATTCAAAATGCAAGCAATTCAAAGTGCTTTACACAAAAGCATTAATGATTGTCAGCCTCCAAATCTTTGATAAAAAATGGAGCTCTCAATGCAAGTTCAAGCAGAAAGAAAGACATTTCACTTTCTTATTCTTTCTCTTTGCACACCTGTTCCGTCGCTTTACTGTTTTATTGCTTGCATGTTTTGTGTATTTAAACGTCATTGTGGTATAAGCTGTATCCACCACCCCTATTCTAGCAGCGTCAAGACCCCATTTGTTTTTCCCAGGGGGATCTTCAGAATGTAATTAATTTATGGGGTTTTATCCCATATAAATTATTGCTGCGACAGGGGCAACGCCACAGTTGACATATTCATTATTACTGTTTGCTAGTTAAAAACATCTGGTTTGCTGCATAACTTTCTTTTTTTTGCCTTGTGCCTTTCCTCTATAGTCATTGCACTATAGTTTTACAGTGGCTAATATCAGCCAAGTCTTCAAACAAGTTAGAGTCGCGTGCGTGGGCTGAGGGGGACAGAACCGATTAGCCCTGAACTCTTTCATTTTTCACTTTCCCTTTTTTCCCCCTTCACTTCGCCCCTTTCTCTGCGGCCCATAAAAGATTGTGTCCTGCGTGTGATGTGGTGGAGGAGCGCAGTCAGAATGAACTGATTACGGACGAGAGACGGCGTGCCTTTGAGACATGGCACCGAGCGGCATTCTTTAGGCACTTAAAAATAGTAACAGTTGGCCTTTTTTCAGATTTGTTTTTCTCATCGCAGGGACTGTGGGGCATCCTTGGCTGGCTTTTTTGGAGAATGGAATCATAACCAGATTCTCTCTTTCTGTCTGTCTGTCTGTCTCTCTCTCCCCCTCTCTCTCTCGCTCTCTTTCTCTCTGTTGTTGGAGTTTGTTTAATCTTGTGAAGAAAATTGGCTTAGCGTGGGAAAGGCAAGAATTCTTTGGGGATAGGTTTTGTTGTTGTAGAGTTGCGTGTACTGTGTTTTTGGGGGCTTTCTTTTCTTTTCCTTTTTTTTTTTTGCACTCCAGGAAGAATAAAGTACCAGTTTGTGCCAAAACCTCATAAAGCAAAGATAAAAAGGAACCGAGTGAGAGGGAGAGGCCGCAACGCCACGACAAAGATATGGGCTGTCTATAAGCAAAGAGCTTTACAAATGACGAACTCCAGGGGGAGAGAAAAAAAGACAGACAAACTTAAGGGAAGAAGAAGAGAGTACAGGACGAGGGAGGGCAAGGGGTGAGGGGGTGGCGGGGATAGTAACAAATGTAAATGCATTGGTGGGGGGGGGGGGGGGGGGGGTAGAAACGCAGAGCAGTGAGGAGGAGGAGGAGGGGGGAGATGAGAGGGGAAACATTCCCCCTTGCCCACATTAAAGACATAAAAAAGAAAACAAACAGAAAAACATGTCTGACATGAAGAGGCTGGTTTCCGCGGCGACAGCACAATGGCTGCCTGTGGCTCTCGGGGCCCTCGCCTCTCCGTCTGGGGCCCGGCACCAGCGAAAGTCACCGCAGTCACAGGCCCCATCAGCGCGCCCTGCGCGAGCGTGTGTGTGTGTGTGTGTGTGTGTGTGTGTGTGTGTGTGTGTGTGTGTGTGTGTGTGTGTGTGTGTGTGTGTGTGTGTGTGTGTGTGTGTGTGTGTGAAACATGGTGAATGTCATCACAGGCCCAGTGCTGTGGGAACCGCCATGAAAGAGACCCCACTCCACAGCCACAAAAGACCCTTTCTGCTTCCTCCCTTTGGCTTTTACCCTCTTTATTTATCTTTGGGTAGGGGAGGCAGGATGACTCTCTCTCCTTCTCTCTCTGTATCTTTCTCCATCTCTCTCTCTCTCTCTCTCTCTCTCTCTCTCTCTCTCTCTCTCTCTCTCTCTCTCTCTCTCTCTCTCTCCGTCATTGAACTGTTGTTGC
>NC_139952.1:24041335-24043835 GCF_963454915.1 Gymnoscopelus microlampas
TGTGTGTGTGTGTGTGTGTGTGTGTGTGTGTGCGTGCGTGTGCGTGTGCGTGTGTGTGTGCGTGTGTGTGTGTGTGCGCGCGTGCCAGTGTGTTTGCGTGACTGCGTGTGCCAGTGTGCCTGTGTGTTTGCATGTGTGCAGACCATGCTATCTGGTGCGGTGAAGAGCCCCTCTGTTCAGACACTCACTGGGTTGATTCCTCTCTTGACCTACCTGTCCTCCTCTGCTCACGGCCGGACAGCCTGACAGATGGACAGACAGACAGCTTAACTAGAGGACCTGTGCCTCCGCTCTGATCTCTGCACTGTCAAATCCTCATTCTCAATTTCACTCATAGTGTACACGTGAAACCAAACGGCTGTTTCATATGAACACACATTTTAAATTGCCAAATGAACACTGAGAATTTTACTGTGTATTTCTCTCTCTCTCTCTCTGTGTGTGTGACTCTGTCTTCTGACCTCATACACACACCGACTTCTGCATGAATGCATAGGAACGCATGAAGTAATTTGACACTCCGTCACCTGTGTGTGTGTGACTGTGTGTGTGTGTGTGTGTGTGTGTGTGTGTGTGTGTGTGTGTGTGTGTGTGTGTGTGTGTGTGTGTGTGTGTGTGTGTGTGTGTGTGTGTGCGTGTGCGCGTGTGCGTGTGTGCTCGCCTGCATGGGAGGCCAGCGCTGTGTATCTTCACACACTCTCCCGCACATTATGGAGCGCTTTCTTTGGGTCCGTCATTCCCACACTCTTCTCCTCTCTCTCCCCCTCTCTTTCTCTTTCTCTGCCATTGTTCTAGAAGGGAGGGAAGTATAATTAGAGGAACAGAGAGGAAGAGAGGAGAAAGGGAAGACAGAGAAGGAAAGAGAACAGGATGAGATAGTGGACATAGAAGGCTAATTGAAAGGATGACTGAGCGAATGGGTGGAAGAGAGAGAGAGAGAGAGAGAGAGAGAGAGAGAGAGAGAGAGAGAGAGAGAGAGAGAGAGAGAGAGAGAGAGAGAGAGAGAGAGGGGGCATTGAGAAGCCAGTGAAGGGTAGGGAAAGAGAGAGGGGGAGCCAAGAGTGCCAACCCTGCCCTGAGTGCCAAACTCGTGTTTTGTCATTGGGTGGTTGTGACAGTGAGGGGGAGCCAAGAGGAGGGGGTGGCCTGGGAGAGAACAACCGGGGAAGACAGAGAGGAGAGAGAGAGAGAGAGAGAGAGAGAGAGAGAGAGAGAGAGAGAGAGAGAGAGAGAGTCAAAGAGAAGAGAGAGAGAGAGAGAGAGAGAGAGAGAGAGAGAGAGAGAGAGAGAGTCAAAGAGAAAGAGAGAGAGGGAGGCAGAGGGAGGCGGAGGGAGGGAGGGAGGGAGAGAGAGGACGATTGGATGTCACTGATAGGGTAAAGGACTGGAGCAGCTAGTTAAAACATTTAGTTGTCATGGGGCCTTTGGGGATGTTCAAGTGGCACTGCTGAATCACAGAAGGCAGAGCGAGAGGAGAGAGAGAGAGAGAGAGAGAGAGAGAGAGAGAGAGAGAGAGAGAGAGAGGAGGAACGCACAGGCTGTAACAGAGGACAACAAAGCTTTCTTCTCAATCATAACAAAAAAGAAGTAGAGAGAGGGAGAGACAGAGAGAAAGGGAGAGTGAGAGGGACACAGAGGGTGGGCAATTTGCTCCAGAAGGCGCCCTGTCTTTACAGCATCACTGCAGGAGGGAAAAGACTGCAGGCGCCAAACGCATCTATCCACCCATCCATCCATCCATCCATCTGTCAGCCCAGAGATGAAGAGACCTCACGACTATAGCTCGCCAGACTCGGACACAGACGAGTTCATTGACGTGGGACAGGAGGACGGCTTCTGGTGAGGACCGTTCATCCACCCTTCACACCTTAGACTGAAGCACCGTTGTCCCGTTGGATGTCATGTTAGAGCATCTCAGAGGAGAAACTATTTTCAAGTTATCATGGTTATTTTTGTGGCATGGCTAAAGGTGCTTTGAAACTGTATGATGCTGAAAGGTGAACTGTCACTGACACTATAGGGTTAAGGGGGGGGATTGTTTGGATACAAGTTTTGTTTTTGAACTCTGTTAGAGTTTAGATGAGCAATAGATACACCAATGTCTTTGTGCACAGGCCTTGTAGTATACAGGTCAGCTGTCACAGTCAGCTTTTTATGGAATGCAACCATTTGACGCCTTTATATTGGTACATTTTACAGTAAACCTTGATTGTGAGAGTTTTAGTAGTCTGTAAAATATTTTTATCTTTATCAATCTTTATTATTTGAAAAACAGTGAACCAGCAAATCTCAAACATTGTTCAATTCAGTTATATTAAGTGTAACAGTCATGCCTGCTCCTTTGCGTTGTCGAATACATACAGGTTTGGCTAATTATGAATTCAGGTGAGGCCTGTCATTTCAAAAGCAGTGATGTAATGTCACGGATAAAGTGTGTAAAAATACACTCGACATTAAACATTATATAAGGACTGATATAATGACTAATGTTTGAGCAAAA
>NC_139952.1:24046335-24068835 GCF_963454915.1 Gymnoscopelus microlampas
GAGGTAGTGCGGTACCTCAGTTCCCTGGAGGGAGGGGCCGATTCCCCGGACCCCATCGGAGCACGCTTGGTCTCCCACCTCTCGCACTGCGCCAGCGAGCTGGACCCCTTGCTTCTCCAGACGGCCCCTGCTTCTGCCCTGCCCTTTCCTCCCTGGCCTTGGGCTTCCTTCCCTCAGATTTCGGCGGGCGTGCCAGCCTCCTCCTCACCTCCCTTTCCCGGGGCCCGTAGAGAGCTGGCCCTCATGGGAGGCTACCCGTCACACGCAGCCCTCCGCCTGGCTCCGCTGGCCGGCTGCCAGCAGGGGGCTCATCCTTCGCTCCTGACCCCGGCCGCCCTTGCTGCCATCCGCAGGGTGCCTTCTCTACCCCCCAGCTCTCCTGCCCTCGCCCCTTCTTCGGCCCAGAGACCCGCCCAATTGTCCCCTCACAGCGCCTCCAGGGCTTCGCCTCTGCCTCTCCTCACCCCGTCATCCTCCTCTCCTTCTTCCACCTCCTCGTCTCTCTCCGCTACATCATCCTCCAGCCCTCCACAAGTCTCTTTCAGGCCCTTCGCACCTCTGGGGTCTCCCACGGCCCAGCGCAGGGGCATGGGAGGATCAGCCAAGTCGACACCGGGCTGGGGGACTGAGATCGGGGCCTTCTGAGGGGAACTCAGCAGGCCCACTCCAAACGAACACTATGCAGCACACACAGAGTCCATACGTGCACCGTAGAGGGAGTGAGACGCCGTTGAAAAATTATAATGGACGTTTCTTCACTGTCTCTAAGCAAGAGGGACTCTAAAGCCATATCAGACTGAGGGGTGAAGTTTTAGATAATCAAGAACAATCAACTTATGGATAAATGAAGAATAGCATGGATATGAAGAAATAAGAGTCTGTTAAGGAAGAATTAAGGAAGAGATGCTTCCGAGGATGACATTTTGAGTAACTTCATGTTTATGAACCTCCGCAGACAAATCAATATACAGACGTGAGTGTGCGTGTGCACACACACAAATGCACAAACAAACACACACACACACACACACACACACACACACACACACACACACACGCACACACACACACGCATTGTACAGCCGAGCCATAAATGATAAACATAATGGAGACAGACTCAACTTTCTACTGTGATATTTTGCTGTTGGTTTATCAAATCATTTATACATTTGATTTCTTTTTATGATTCTGTCGGGTTGACAAGGAATGTGTGACGAAAAAAATCTATATAAAGACTAAGTGCCTTAAATCTTGTCTCTTCTTTTACTTTGTGTGTGTGTGTGTGGCGGGGTGTGTATGTGTGTGTGTGTGGTACACAACGACACAAGTGGATGTTTTCTTCCCCTCAGCACAGCAATCAACAGCCTGCAGACATTTTGCAGCTATACATTACTTGCTATGGTGGCAAAGGAATGGCCTACAACTACATCTTACCCACTTAGCCATATTAACCATGTCTGAAAACATGGCTTGCATGTTCCGCAACCGTAACCCCCATTGGCATCTGAGCCGTCTCCAGCGGTGGCTGATGGGAGTTGTGGCCTTGTGGCGGTGGAGAATAAACACGGTGGGCACGGCTGATGTTTTTGGGATGCCGCGGCGAGGCAAACAGGCCTATCGCCTTGCCCTCTCATTGGCAGAACTCTGTAATTTGCCTTCCCCTCATATCAATCTATCTATCTTTCCTCTCGTCCGCTGACTCTCTGCCATTCTCTCTCTCTCTCCCTCTCTCGCTCCAATCTTGTGGTGAACCAGCGGATATCTTCTCTCCTGTTTGTCTGCGCCACTGTCTCCCCAACGAGGGACAGACAGATCGAGGGAGGGAGGGAGGGAGGGAGGGATTGAGTGAGGCATGCCGCGACAGAGCACAAGAGAAAACTGAGAGAAACAGGGACAAACGAAGGCGAGAGATCTGACGAGCTGTGGTTGAATGACTGATACGGGAAAAAAGTTCAATAAAGAGTGTATGTGCGTGCATGTGTTTTTGTGTGAGTGGGGCGGGGGGGGGGGGGGGGGGGGGGGTGCACAAGGGGGTGGGGACCAAGTCCTAGAGGCTGAGAGAGAACAGGGGGATTTTAGAAGGTTGAAAGGACAGGAAGAGCGATGGTGTGAATAGCCAAGAGTCACTCGGCACGTTCGCAGCGCAACAACAGACCCCGGATAATGAAGAGTGACGCTTGTAACGAGTTGTTTCTCCAGAAGATCATCATAATTGCACCGTGCCTCACCGAAACGGCTCCGCGGGGATGAGAGGGCCGCGGAGAAGCCTTGTGTGTGTTTACTGCCGGGGAACGCTTTGATCTACTTCAGGATGCAATGTCTGTGGTCTGCGGTGCAAAATGTGTGTGTTCCGCAATGTGCACATTGTTTATTTGAGCGAGTGTGTTAGCCTATGTGTTTGTTGTCCGGCTTTTATGTGTGTGTGTGTGTGTGTGTGTGTGTGTGTGTGTGTGTGTGTGTGTGTGTGTGTGTGTGTGTGTGTGTGTGTGTGTGTGTGCGTGCGTCTCTTGCTGAGTGTTTTGTTTGTATGGTGTTGTGTGAGAGCACACATTGGTGTGTGTGTGTGTGTGTGTGTGTGTGTGTGTGTGTGTGTGTGTGTGTGTGTGTGTGTGTGTGTGTGTGTGTGTGTGTGTGCGCGTGCGTGCGTGCGTGCACGTGCACGTGCACTATGTGCTGTAATGTGAGTCCTCAGGGCTGGCGTCAGGGCTGAACCGCGGAGGCGGCGTGGCTCTCGTGCGAGGCCGGCCGGCGGTCGGACAGACGGTATGGTGGGGGGGAATGTTTGTGGAGCGTGCACACACACACATACACACACACATACACAGGCTGGCTGGCTGGCTGGCTGGCACTATTCTGGCCTTCTGAGTAGAGGAGCCAGAGTCACCACCACAGCTTCCAGGAAGGACAACCACAATCACACTGCACTGGGTTTCCCACGGGGGAGGGGAGGGGGGAGAGGGGGGGAGAGCGAAGGGAAGGGAGGGACAGAGAATAGGAGAAAGGAGCAGGGAGGGGAGGGGGGGACGGGGGAAGGCACAGAAAAGACAGCAGACGCTGTGCGGTCAATGTGGAATGAGGAAGAGATGAGGGTAGGAGGGAGTAATGGGAGGGTGGGGGGGGGGTGTTGCAGTAGGAGGAGAAGACAACTGAGATGATGTTTCTGTTCTGTTATGTGGATGAAGTAATAAACACAATGCTCACTGTTACACTTCTTTTTTGTATTTTTTTAATTCGATTCTAGGCTACAGTACATGTAATGGTAGTAGTAGTAGAGTAATAATAATAACATAATGATTATTATTAATAATATTATCTTTGTAAAACTTTAAAACAGTACAAAACGTGTTACATAAATTGATTTTTCAAAGCAATAGAATTTGAGGGAAATTAACAAAATAATTGTAGAAACGAAGATCAAAACCCCAAAGTATTAGGATACTATTAAAGAAAAGATATACTAAGATAACAAGTAAAATATAAAATGAGGTAAGTTAGTGAAAGTCTTCACTTGATTCAAAAATCAACAATTTGCTAGCCTAATACAGCACCTGCGTGCGTGCGTGCGTGCGTGCTTGTGCACGCATGCGTGCAAATGGTATGCTACCAGGCAGAATTGTGGCAAGACTTAGTTTTAAGTTTGATTCAGCAATTCTTCAGGGAGAATCCAGACACAGCATTATGCAGTTCTCCAACTCTAGGAGGATCAGCCATGGTAATGACCCGCTTCAGGTAGCAGCGACGCCTGGAATACAACAATAGCATTTTAAATAATGCATACCTGACGTGACAATAAAAATGGCACCATTTGAGCGTGCGGCTGTGCGTGTGCGTGCATGTGTCTAAAAACATACCAATGGGCAGAATCCGGGGCGGTCACATCGACGTAGGTGTAGAACTGACAGTTCTCATCTTCAGTACAGGCTCTCTGGCAGGCGTTTGCATCATCCAGCACCACGAAACGGAGATCAGAACCCACAAGATCTACACCTTCATAAACCGCCCTTGACCAGCCTACAGTAGGAGCAGAACAGAATAGAACCTTTAAAGCAACCGTAGGCCTACCTTATAAAATACCAAAGCAGTTGGTAGCTGTATGAACCTTAGACTATTTGATTCCTTTTTTCCGATAGAAACGTCATGCTATACATTTTCGGGGCAGTTTGCCAGGTGGCTACATTACATACTGTTATCAGGATGACAGAATTGTGGTGGCATTCCAGAGACGGCTCCATCCATAGCACTGGTCACCATTTCGTGTGCATTGCTCTTCAGGTAGCAATGGAACCTGGAGACATACGTAATGATGATGTAATCATTTGATCATGAACACAGAGATCATTCAACAAAACAATCAATATGTAACAGGTGCATAACATTTCCAGCAGGCTAAACAAAGGTTAGTTTGACCTGTAATGTCAGAATAAATGTAATATTTCTACTAAACACAGCCGACTTAAACTATGAATGAGCATTAAACCAGATGATGTCCTGCTGTAAAAAGTTATCCATGTAAAACCATTCTTTATTCACTTGAGAGTGAAACAAACCTCCCTCTCCCTCCGTCCCATCCAATCTAGCACTAACTGCCTCTCAGAGTATTGAATAGGTGATCTATTCCATCCAACATGTCTTGCCAACTTGGACGACATGCTTGTCGATGTCTTTGCAGGCACTCGCAAATCTCCAGTAGGTCTGCTGGGGAACTTAAAACGTCTTTCAAATTCACCGTGACATAATATACTGCATTTACTCTTTTTTCTTTATTCCTTTTTTTTTAGGCCACTAATAAAATGGTTTCTCAGAAAAGTGACGAAAGCGCAGTTTCCTGTATTCTCCAAACTTTCTCCCACAAATAACCTAAAACAATATATTCACAAAACATATTTGACAAAGATCTTGTAGTATTTCATTTTCAATTCAGTACACACAGTCAGTACACACACCTTTTGTCAGTTTCAGTGAAGTAGGTGAAGAAGGTGCAGAGTGGATGATGAGAACACAGGCTCAGACAGTGTTCAGGTGAGACTGCGTACAACATTTCAAGGTCGTGTCCCGGCATCTCAGTGTTTATCTTCATCTCGGTCGCACATAAATGATCTATTTCACAGTGTGAAAACAGGCACATTAAAGGACCATACAAGTATTTTTGCCTGTTTAGCCCATTGACAGATTAGGCTACTGGTGATAATTGTCTACGGGAAGCATACCATATTTGTTTTATTATCGAATGCATGTTTCCTACCTTCTATGAAGCTAATTGGTTTCCGTTAACTTCATTATGGTATCAAAATCAACTTGCAGACCTTTTTCCTTTTTTTGTCAATGTTTTGTCATTGCTGCATGAAAAGCTAAGATTGATTTGATAAGAGAAGATTGTAATAGTTCCATTATCTGTGACTTCTTTATTGCAATATCAATATTAGCCACAGAAGCAGATCATTCTAAGGTGGATTTCTCATCTGAAAGTTACAATAAGAAAAGTAAAAAAAAACAATGCAAAAACACCAATGGTCCTTGAACCTGCGTAATCTACTGTGTAGGCTACTACTTGTTTGATTAAGAGTGATGCCAATAGCTGTATGTACTTTGTTGAGTGTCAACATACGTGATTCATTGTGCTTGTCTTCGTACACACTGTGGGAGAATCCAGAGAAATGTCCATGCATTGCATTCAGCGCTGGAAGCTTGGGCACTGTCCAGCTGAATTTCAGATGACACTTGTGTCTACAAACAGAATTCCACAATTATATCAATAATGTCTCTTGTAATAGCCTAAAGATGCATTTCCAAATATAGTCCATTCATTTTTAATAATAATAAATCAAATAAAGACAATTTATTTTTTACCACGTAAACTCCCCAAGGGCTCTATGTTAGGTCCGCTACTTTTTTCCCTCTACACCAAATCTCTGTGACAAAAAATAATACTATCTACAATGTGTCACAATGTGAGCTTGTAGATTGGCTATTTTTGTCAAATGTTACCCCCCAGAATAGGGATGCTAGTGTTCAAGTGGTTAACCACTTAAAGCCCATATGGTTCAGCAGAGTCCCTCATGGCTCTATACTAGTGACTTTTCTGTTTTATGTTATTCTGGGGAAAGCTTTCACTGAAAATAGCCGATCAACAAGCTCATGACGTATTACAAGTGTGTAGATCAGCTATTTTTTAATAGCCGAATAAAAATAAAAAAATCAGATTTTACAGGCGACCCCCTGTAACTCTCACAAGGACCCCTGGGTGTCCCTGGACCCCACTTTGAGAACCAGTGCTATAATGTACCTGATATTCTCCTTGTTGAAGAGTTTATTGATGTATGTGAAGAACCCACAGCCAGGGTCATTGGTGCAGGCTCTCTGGCAATGCTCCTGGTCTTGAGTGAACAGGAAGCGGTAGTCTCCCCCATAGAAGTCCATGTTCTCATACACCGTAGACAGACAGACATCTGACAGACAGAAACCCAACCAGAGAGATACAGTTTCACTCATTTTGCATTTGCACAGGAGGAATTGATTTAGGCATCCATGAGTTGCAGTATCAACACATACATTTTTATGCAGGATTGCAGAGAAATTACAAAATTATGATGATGATGATGATGATGATGGTAATAATAATTAATCAATTATTTTGTATTTATATTTATAATTATATTCAGTGCTTTACAAAAAAGAGAAAATAAAACTATTAAACATGTACCATACAAATTAGATGAAACTACATCCAAGTGAATGAGTTTAGATAAAAAAGTAATGTCATTATAAAATAGTTGTAAAAATCAAGGCAGGAAATTTTCAAGAGTGACTTAAATGATAACAGCGATTTAGTTAATCTGACCTCCTCTGGGAGGTCATTCCAAAGCCTAATTATAATTTTGTCACAAGATGGCTCACCGAAAATAGCCAATTTTCAAGGTAACATTGTTAGCTTGAAAATTGGCCCTAATGGAAAACGCGAGAAAATAAATAATATCCGGACACTGTTTAGAATGCTCCCACAGTGAATGTAATGTACAACGTGTCGACCTGAAATGGTCTCCGTCAGGTAGGCCTACATACACACAGTGAAACATGAAAACGCACCGTCATCAATTCGAGAGTTCAGCCAACATTTAACCACTTAAACCCCATATGGTTGAGCGGAGGCCCTCAGGGCTCTATGCTAGTAAATTTTCAGTTTTCTGTTTTTGCGGGGAAAGCATTCGCTGAAAACAGCAGATCGATAAGTTCACACTGGAAAGCCTTGGGAGCTTGTCGATCTGCTATTTTCAGCAAAAGCTTTTGTCCTAATACACGGATGCTGGGGTTTAAGTCGATATAGAACAAGCAGCGAAACATCATCAGACTTTTTGTTTTAAATTTTAGTTTGAATTCATTTTTAAAGTGGGTTTGCTAGTTGATATTTATGTTTTGAAAAGGATCAGTTTTAGATGACTTTATCTTTTCATTGTAATATGGGGTAGTTAGGGGTGAGATTTAACATCAGACAAAAAGTGCAAGTTCTAGTTTTTGTTATTTTGTCTAGACGGAATCATCATGACATCACCACATCATAAAAAGTATTTCCGGGCAGATAATGCTGGCAGCGTCGCATTGGAGCAGTAGGCTATTATTAATTAAGCTTATTTCTGGAAGAACAGGACCCTTATGATATGGTTATATTGACTATTAGAAATATATTGTTTTGTTCTAAATATCCACAGGTTGATAAACTAGACATAGCTAATGTTCTGGAATCTCAACACTTTAATTTAGACATTCTGACCGATTATACCCATGTGTTGACCCTGGTATAGTGTCACAGTGTGCCCTTTGACATCTCTGGCCTCCTCCTGTTGCATCCCTATTCACTACCTGTCCATAAGATGTCACCATGTTGTATGCTTCCCCACCTGCACTCCAAATGCAATGGTGGAAAAAGTACTCAATTTCTTTACTTAAGTAAAAGTATCAATAGGCTACTGCAATGTAGAAGTAGGCCTACTCTGTTACTCTGTAAGTAAAAGTCTGGAATTTAAAATGTACTTGAGTAAAAGTACTAAAGTATTGGCATCAAAATGTACTTAAAGTAACAACAGTAAAAGTACTCATTATTCAAATGTCCCATTTTAAAACTTTTTTTTCAAGTTTTAAAATGTATAAGACTCTTTTGAAAATAGCAGATCTACAAGCTCACAATGCGTCTCATTGCGACGCATTGTGAGCTTGCGGCTATTATCAAATAGCCAAAATGTAAATAGGGCTGAAGTGGTTATTGTATGTTTTGTCATAATATTCAAAATCTACAAAGTATGTTTTTAAATAATTGTAGTGGAGTGAAAGTACAATATTTGCCTCTGAGATGAAGTGGAGTAGAAGTAAAAGTACTGAAAATTGGAAATACTCCAGTGAAGTAAAAAAAATACCTCAAAATTTTACTTAAGTACAGTACTTGAGTAAATGTACTTAGTTACTTTACAGCACTGTCCAAATGTCCTCAGAGTGTTCCCAAGTCAGTGTGCTTCCCTATATGACCACCAGATGTCACCATGACATAAGCTTTATCCAACCTGAAACGTCACCATGTCAAATACAAGGGCCATCATGCTGGCTTGTGATGGCTATTTTTGGCAGACTTTATATTTGGCATGACATACAAAATGAGCAGTCCATAATATACCATATTGCCAGAAACACAACAGACCTAGCCCTCAATGTATAGCCTACTAGTATATGTTTTTTCATTCATTCGTTTTTTTAATCAAAGTCTTGCCACGACACATTGATGACCCTGGTCATATGCTTTCCTACCTCCTTTCCTAAAAACAAAACAATTGCATGAAGATATAATATATGTAATGCAAATATGAAATGTAATATGAACAACTTGTAAAAAAAAAAAAAATTATAATGTGTGTGTGTGTGTGTGTGTGTGTGTGTGTGTGTGTGTGTGTGTGTGTGTGTGTGTGTGTGTGTGTGTGTGTGTGTGTGTGTGTGTAGGCTTTCCTACCTGACCTACACATGGCCCAGATGTACCTGGTGTGCTCCCTTATCATCAGTCCACCTGTGCTAATTGTCCATCCCGTTTACCAATGTCCAGTCAACCTTTGCATATATACTCCCCAGTTCCCCCTGTTCCTTTGTCAGATCCTAAGCAAGATGTTACTGTTCTCTCTTGGCTATCTATCTGGCCTTTTATTTTGTGTATTTCTGAGTCCTAGTGTTCTTGACCGTTTTGCCATTGACTGGATTTTTGGAAAAAAACTTATCCCTTGGATTTGTTTTCTCTGAAATAAACCCTTTGAACTGCACTGCCTGTCTGCATTTGGGTCCTACTCACAGCCAATGAAACGATGCCGGGGTGATATGATCTTGTTGAACATACAGGACTCACATTTGTGCAGAAAAGACAGAAGATATAAAACGCATGGTTGTGTTCCTACCATAACTGCAGTTTCTGTGAGAGAAGGCGAAGCCAGAGGTCACACCCAGTAGTGGATGCTGTACTGTAGGCTGTCCAGTGGGAGTGAACCTCAGGAAGCATCGGAATAGCCTAGAGAAAGGAAGTGTTGGCAAATCAAATGTCAAAGGCTCCTAGAGTCCTAAGATTCAGTGAGTGAAATAGAACACAAACAGTTCACCTTTAGAACTAGGCTACATTAAAGCTGCACTATGTAACTTTCCTCTTCTACCCCGGATTTGAACCCGTTTTCCTGCGCTAGCGCTAATCTTTTTTACCATTGAGCTAATAGAGCCTACCTGTTTGTTCAGGGGATACATTGAATCTTGACCATCAGGTAAAAAAAATTGTCAGATCCTGTGTCTATGTGAGATCCTGTGTCTTATGAACATTCAATTCAGCTGGATTTACTATTATTCTAAATTAAAAATACAACTGTTCACATGTATTTCCTGCAGTTTGTATTTTCATGTAACCTACCGGTCGTCTGTGGTCCAGTCAGGTCGTATATAGGTGAAGAAGGAGCAGAATGCATGCTGAGTGCACATCATCTGGCAATGTTCCACATCAGGAGCATGCACGTCCATTATAGCTGTTCCAAAGAAATCAATGTTCTCATGGAAGGTTCGCTCACACTCTAAACACACACACACACACACACACACACACACACACACACACACACACACACACACACAGTTATTAGGACTCATATTTTAAGGGGTCAAATATATGTGCATACTTTACAGCTAAACTAGAAAAGTGTGCTCCTCGGTGCACAGGTCTCCGCCAGACTGGGTTGCCTACCCAGTGCCTAGAAACTTTGGAATTCAGTCATAGCCAATTGGAATGGAATATAACAAATCTATAATGTGTACTGACTTGTGTACACAGACAAACAAACGGACAGATGGACGAACTGAGGCAAAAACATAGTCTCTGGCCTTCGGACAGCCAGCCTGGAGGAGACAGTATTATAAAAGAAGAAATGTTGTCATAGTTACCTCCACAGAATGGTGGGGGGCAGAAAAAACGAACATGGTAATCATGACAGTCTTGGTCTGGTTGGGCATTAAGCTTACAGACGAATCCAGTGATTGTGTCAACCCTGAAAAAGAGAAGGAGATTTTCAGTTAGGTTTTCACTCAGATTTGATGACAGAATGTAGAAGGTAAAAAAAGACAAACATAGATCTACAAGCTCGCAACACGTCACAAAGCGGGGTTGTAGATCGGCTAGAGATTTGGTAGAGGGGAAAAAGGAGGGGGACCAAGAATGGACAACTGCGGGGACCACGGTCAATGAAGTATATAGGGTTTAAATGGTTAATGCACATAAAAATCATACAAAATCAGACATTCATAAAAAGGTAATTTGAATTACAATACTTACACTTCAATGATATCACCTGCTACATCTATAGTGAGTCCAGCGAGAGTTCTGACCTCAATCTCAGAAGGGTTATTACAAATCTTCCCTGGGTTCTCTCTGCGAAGGTATTCAAGAACCTCGTAATCTCCAGTTCCACTTGGGTCATCTCTGTCAAACCACTCTGTCCAGCATCCTAGATGAGACATTAAGACAGGAGAATCTGACCTTTGACATTTTGAAGAACGAAAGACTTTTGTAGTATCAAGAATCAATGTTATTTGTTTATTTGTCAGTACTCTTACAAGAAGCAAAAAAATTACTGTGCTACAACATACTTTGAAAATAATAAAAAAGAAAAAGAAAAACTAAGATAAAAAGAAAAATACCTTAATTGTACAACGTATGGTTCAAGAGTTATAGGCCAAAACATGAATCGTTATAGAGCCAATATGAAAAGATTTGGGTGGCGGTTCTTCCTTGGCTTACTGGAAGTGTGCATGTAATGTTTCACGACAATCACACACTGATTTCATGATTTGTGGCATTTTTAAAACGGCAAATGCTAAATCTGACAGATGCATCTTGATCGCATGACTACAGAGATAATGTATACCCATCTGCATGAGTTTTGGACAAAATCTGCAGAAGTAGTACCAAAAAGGGTGTTTTGCAACAAACAAAAAAAGCAAAATGGAAGAAAATCTTGACATGTGGAAATGGACTTGGCCTATCATGAGCCAAGGACGACCTATAGGCCAAATATGTTTCAGCCTGTTATAGCAGGTTTGTCATTGCGTACTGGGAGTGTGCGTGCAAATTTACAAGTTTCATAACTTTCAATCCAGCCGCAGCGGTGCCAGAGGTCAGCTGCCCACAGACAAACAAACGGACGGACGGACAAACAGACATTTACACACATTGCTCTCTCCCCCTCTCTCCAGAACATTGTACCCCTCCTGCCATAAGAGACATTCCCCCAATTTCAAATAATGAATTTCAGGGCCTGGGAGATAATGAATGAATAAAATAAAAAGCAAAAGAAAGTTCTTACCTTGACCGAGGGAGTGTCCACACAAACAGAGCAGACCCGCTAGAACCCAAAAAGCCTCCATCCTGATTTCTGCTGAAGTTCACCTGGTCAAGTCGCTTCAAGCTCAGCTGTACTCAGCTGTAGTGTGTTTGTTCAGAGCATATGATTGCTATATATACACTGTATTGGGGACAGACTCCCTGGACTAAACGTCTTGCTTATTGGTTCAGAGATAAGCCTAGTTGCCTCAATTGACACTAAACTGCACAAACCTGTTGGTCATTTTATCTCCCAATGATCGAGTTTCTCACAATGTGGGTCCCTGAACCTCCTGACCCCTCAGGGGCAAGGTCAGCGGACTGCATAGTAACTTTCTTATACAGGGTTCATCATGTACAAAGAATAATGCCTCCAGTGCTGCATTGTCTTACACCATGTGTAAACTCTGTATTACACTATAGCTATAGGGGAGAACCGGGTAAGATGACTTGGTGGGTAAGTTGACCCACCCTTTGTGTTCTCATATGACCTTAAGTTTAATAAGCGCCCATGATTTCTAGCGGTCTGAGAGGTTGGGAAGCACATGAGTGGAAACCATTCTCTCTCTCTCTAACACACACACACACAATGTTCCCAGCAAATTTATCCAGGTCTAAAAATATACCGTATATCAAGTTTGTGATGTGCCAATATTTAAAACCATGTGGATCATTTAGCTAGTGTGAAAGTATTATACTATCCAGTTTTGTTTAAAATTGTGGCTGTGGGGTAAAATGAACCAAATGAACTATTCACATTTATTTTATTATGATTATGTATTTATAATTGTTTCCTACTCAAATTATGCTGACTGACTTGAAGTTTTCAATGTTATTTTACTACGTGCAAATATTATATTAAACTTTATTTGGTTGGTTTTACATTTTCATGTTTAAAGCTATCTTTAAGGTTTTCAAAGTTTAAAGTTTAAACATTAAAGTATCAGATTGGTCAACTTACCCCTAACTTGGGGCAAGTTCAGCCACAGGACCACTTTTTTTGGAGAAGTCATATTTTTATGGTCTTTTGTCATTGATGCACACTCTTAATTGCAATTGACCGAAGACATCCTGAAACAAGGGAAGATATTCAGATTAAATTTGTGTCTTTTTGCCTTGCCTAGGACATATTTAGTAAAAAGTGGGTCATCTAACCCCACTCTCTCCTACTACTGCAGGTGTCCATTCCCTTTGTCCAAGTGGTATGAGGTGTAATATCATACCAACAACAACTATGGAATCCCTATAGCCTCTGGATTAGGTCTACTCTGCCATCACAGAGCTAATTATGACACTCATCACTGTGCACTTTCTGTCATGGTTGGTTGGCCTTCTCTTAGAGAGACCTTAGAAAAACTGCATTGGGGAACACTCATATTTGTTATTTGTCTAATACGTTGTCTTGGAACAATGGGAGCCATACACGATTAAATTGTTTACTTTAGTTAAAGCCCTTGGTTCACACAGAGTTTACTTCTTGCAATTATGTTTTGGTGGTACAGTTGTAAGGAAGGCCAGGACGGTACTGGCAGGACCCATCCTATTGATTTACTCATTTTCCTAAATCAGTCAAAGGGCAAATGTTAGCCTTCTTAGTTCTTACTATATGGCATGGGTGTAACAACATTTGTAGTTGTCAATACTCCTCCATTTATGACTTTTTGGATCGTTACCATGCAAGGACCAGGGGCTCACTTGCCTATACAGGTAGTTTATGGAACCCATGAATGAACTCTGCAATGGTGGACAAAGTATAAATACCCCAAATATTACTCAACTACAAGGGAAAGTTGCCCTGTCAAATTTGTACTTTAGTTTAGTAGTAAAGATACTAAAAAAAAATCACTATTGATCTAGTATCAATAGTGAAAACGGGATACAGTAGTCGAAAATCTTGAAATAATCACATGAACCCTATTCTGGGCATACATTTGGCAAAATTAGGCAAACATTCTGCAAAAATAGCCGACCTACAAGCTCACAATGTGTAATGTAGTGAGGTGTTGAGCTTGTAGAATAGATACACCATTCGCTAGTGTTGCCATTGTTACGTCCCCAACTGGTGGTCTAGGGGGTTTTGGGACAACACAACCAGTGACATTGAATGGAAAACAAATGGATAAAATGAATTCAGTGTTTTATTAAAACATTCTAAACAAAAAAAAGGGGATGTAACTGAACAAAAAACTCACTAAATGAACAACAAAAACTTAACAAACGCCTACTACTCTACCACACAAAAGTAAGTGGGTGGCACTCACACCTAACCTAGTGTGTTTAACGGAAAATGACTACATGAGACAATGTATGGGCTACTGCAACTCTTACCCATCATTTCCCTGTAAACAGAAAATGGCTGAACAGAAGGCTTAGAAAACACACCAACAGGTCTTGGATTGAACATGAAATAATCATAGACTGTGGATCTGAACACAAAAAACAAACTGGTTGCTCATGGTGGAAGGGAAAAGGGGTAAATATAGGTGCACAGGTGTATTTAATGCAGGTGATCAGAGGTGATTGGTGCACTGATGATTGGAGGATCAATGGCATGGTGAGGCAGAGTTGAGGGATGATGGAATAATTGTCCACATCAGTGTCAGGGAAAAACAGACAAGTGCATACAGCAATGCATTAAGTAAAAGGCATTCAATTAAAATTATTAGATGCAGCCCACCAAAATTAGGATGTTACAATTATGATTACAGTATTTACACTGCAATACAACAAACAGTCCAACAGTAAAGAACAGTGGAAAAAGTAAAGAATACATTCTGCAGTTTTACTTTGTGGATTTTGCCTCAGAGTCCGAACTCTTCTTGGTGACTCATCAATCATAGTAGATCGTAGTAGATGGTTTCCCAACTTGGGGAATGCCCAATGACGCCTAGTCATTGGCATGAAATTACAACTTGGACAAAAATGCTACTTGTTGTTATGAACTATAACTTGGACAAAGGACACTGACACCTAGCACTACTGAGTTTACACATGGTGTATGGTGCAGCACTGGAGGCCTTATCCTTTGTACATGGGATCCACAGCACCACCGACCTCGGGTGCTCCCTCTGCTCTGGAAATTCCGACACACTGAAAAAAAAACTATGATGAAGCTCTACACCATGGGGGACCGGGCCTTCTGCTCAGCTGCTCCTCGGCTGGAATGCCCTCCCTGACCATCTGAGAGCACTACAGTCCGTTGACACTTTTAAAAGGGGACTAAAACGTATTTTCTTTTTTAACAAGGCATTTGCCTATAGATGGAATTTTGATGCCTACATTTTATTATTACATTCATTATGGTGAAACATATATATGGCATTGTACGAACCATTGGGATGAGTTGGCCGGCCTCAAAATATAGTTCTGTTGGAGACGAAAGATGGAGGGTCCTGTTGTGTTGGTGAACAGAGGAGCGGAGTGGTGGAGAAAGTACTCAAGCCCACTACTCAAAGTATAGATACTCCTGGTCAAATAGTCAAGTACAAGTGAAAGTTGCTCTGTCAAATTTGTGCTTGCATTAAAGTACTGGAGTACTTGCTTTTAAAAATATAAATCGAAAAATATAAGAATCAATGCATTGTTGTATTAAAATGTTTAAAATATTAAAATTTTACATTTTCCAGAACTCGAAACAAACAATTATAGCAAAAATGGCCTATCTACCAGCTCACAGTGACGCATTGTGAGCTCTTACTATTTTCACTATATTTTAGATTGTAGTGGTTAATTCATAATCCTTTTTTCCTTCCTACAAATGTTGTGGAGTCTTTCGTTCTTAATGTTAGTAACGTTCTACTACTGATGGTTCTAGTATTGAGAGAGTTAAAGAAAACAAGTATCTAGGTGGTCGGCTCCATGAAAAACTTGCCTCCAGGCCACTCAGAAAGGCTTCTGATACAGAAACAGAAACAGATCCAGTTTCCCTTTAGGTTGCAGGAAAGGGGTTTTGGATTATGGAGACATGTCTATGTGAATGCTGCAGCCTCAACCCTAAAGCCTCCGGATTAGGTCTAAAACCAGTGTTGCGAGAGAATTAAGCAACCTGGTTTATGAAAACAAGCCCAAAAGAAGCGACCTAGGCCCAGAGCACTTTAAACTCAAATACATCGGCTATTTGAAAATAGTCGATCTACAGTACAAGCAACGCGTTGCGATGCGACACGTGAGCTTGTAGAATCTTGGGGAAAAAAGTTAAAAATGTTGAATGTTTTTAAAACATTTTAAATACACAAATCTTGTATGGGCATACCTTGCACAAAGTATTTCCAGGTGGGGGTCCGCGGACAAATGCATATTGATTTGGGGGTCCTTGACATGAAAATGTTTGAGAACCACTGGTTTAAACAGACGAAACAACAATGAAATAAAAAATTGGAAGCAATCCCAAATAAACAACTACACTTTACAAACAAGCCCAAAAAACCCAACCCGCGACCAATATTTACAAGCCCAAAGTAACTTAGCAAGCATAACAAGCAGACATGGCAACACTGTCTAAAACACTGCTATCACATTTATTAGGCCTACTGTGACACTCATCACTGTGCACTTTATGTCCTTGTTGGTTGACCTTCTCTTACAGAGAGACACAACAAACATTGTTTTTATTTATTTAACATCCCTTATACAGTAGGCCTACTTAGTAGTTATTTGTCTGATATGTTGTGTTGGAACTATGGGAGCCATGCAAAATTCAATTAATTACTTTTAGTTAAAGCCCCTGGTTAACACTGAGATTGGCCAATCTTTTCCTTTCAATTGCTCTGACTCCTGGAATGCCCTTCAACGCACTTTAAACTTGATTCAATGGCATCTTTTGCACTGTTTTAAATCCATGATCACGCTCCATCGTATATCTGTTTGTAATTGTTTTTTTTTAAAGATATCTTTGGGGGCTTTTCTGCCTTTATTTATAATGTACGGTAGAGATGGACAGGAAACAGGGAGAGAGATGGGGAGAGACATGCAGCAAAGATCGTATGGAACGGGACTCGAACCCGCGATGTGCTGTTAAGGCTACATTAGAGCCTAAGTGCCCGGACCCCGCTGGCCTGTAATTGTTTTTAATCAACTTAGAATCTAGCTGCTTGTAAGTTCGTTTTTTAATGTCTTCCTGTCTGTGTTTGTCTTGATGCTTGTTATTTTTACATTGTTCGCTCAACGTCACTGTAAATGAGGGTCACCTCAGTACGTCTTGAGCCTAAAGGGTTGGGATCTAATGCACTCCCTCCTTCTCTCAAATAGACCCGTAAGGACTCAGTGCATATCAGTTGGCCCATAGAGAACAATACAACTCACAAAGTTTCAACATACAATACAGTAGAGTTTATATTGTAGTTCTAAAGAGTTCATTACACTACCATGGTCAAATTTCTTATGGGTCTGCTGTTGTAACGATACATTGACAAGGCCTGGGCTATATGCAACATGGCTAACCTTAAAAGATTGTAATTGACAAGTTTAGTAAAAACGTATTTTTTTTACTCGTGTAAATCATTAAGTTACACCAAAAAATTCACTTTCCAAGACTCAGTTTATTGCCACCTCAACCAAGGTTGTTGGTCATTTGTCTCAGTATGCTCAGGCTAGGCTATTAGAGGTAGGCTACAAAACAGGTTATATTATCACAGGATTTTATTATTACAGATGTGAAGCTTGCTTGGTGCCTACACAAAGTGTGCATTGATTTAGAATTGGGATTGATGTTTCTTCAGGGAGAGGTCTGACAATTCTTCTGGGAGAAACCAGACATAACATTATACAGTTTGGTAATTTTGGGAGGAGCAGGCATGGTAATGACCCGCTTCAGGTAGCAGCGACGCCTGAAATACAACATCAAACACAGTTTTAAATAATGCATAAACAACTGACAATAATATTAATTTAGATCCATTTGATATATGGGCAATATTGATCATGATATGAAACGGGATTTGGGATATCATAGTATCGTGATATGTTTGAGAACCACTGCCTTAATAGCCTCTGCTTAATGCCTTAAATTGCTTAAATCAGTGGTTCTCATACCTCTCCTTGGGACCTTGGGGTCCCAAGGAGAGGTATAAGCTGTTAATCCATTTGAATGGATTAACAGCGCAGCTTAATTGATGAAGGATACTTTTATGATTGCAGTGTTATTCTGATACATTTACATATGGGTATCCTATATTTAAAAATAAATTACAAAAGTGTGTGTGTGTGTGCGTGTGCGTGTGCGTGTGCGTGTGCGTGTGCGTGTGCGTGTGCGTGTGCGTGTGCGTGTGCGTGCGTGCGTGCGTGTGTGCGTGCGTGCGTGCGTGTGTCCATAAAACATACCAATATCGGGAATCAAAGAAGGCCTCATTGACATAGGTGTAGAACTGACAGTTATGATCTTCAGTACAGTTTCTCTGGCAGGTGTCTGGATCGTCCAGTAACACATAACGCATATCAGATCCCTGGAAATCTACACCTTCATACACCGCCTTCACCCAACCTAGGAGTGGAACATGATAGTGACAACATTATGTTGCTTGGGACGTTAAAACAACAAAACAGGAAATAGGAAAATGAATGAGCTAATGAAATAAATGATCTCATAGGCCTCTGCCAATACTGTACGTGTCTACCCAGACTCGCATAAGTGAATGAAGACTTTGAAGTAATAAACATGTTTTGTGAGGTCACAGGGATCTAGAACTTTGACCTTTGACCACCTACAGTAACCCTGTACTTCTAATCAGTTCATCTGTGAGTCCAAGTGGACGTTTATGACAAATGTCATGGAATTCCCTAAAGATGTTCCTGAGATATCACACTCACAACGTTGGGATGGACATAGGGACGTACGTATGGACAGACCGACCGACATGAATTATTCAGTTGTTTTCTTTTTGCAGTTTGACAAGTACATACTGTTATCAGGCTGACAGAGGTGAGTTGGTATTCCAGAGACGGCTGCTTCATTTGCTTTAGTCACCATTTGATTTGCATTGTTCTTCAGGTAGCAATGGAACCTGGAATCATAATGATTGACAAGTAGGACTTACAGTATAGCTGCTGCACAGCATAAGGTCGGAGGAAGGACGCCGTCATAGGGCATTCATTTGTGAAAAAAAGAAAAAAGAAAAAGATGAAATATGGACACACAAGGCTTCTGCTTCGGTTAACACTCACCTTTTGTCAGTGTCATTGAAGTAGGTGAAGTAGGTGCAGAGTGGATGCTTAGAACACAGGCTCAGACAGTGATCAGGTGAGGCTGCAAGCAGCATGTCGAGGTCATGTCCTGGAATCTCAGTGTTTGGAAACATCTTGGTCTGACATGCTGCTGCGCATGCCCACAAACACACACAGACAGACACACATACATACACAGTGTGGAAAAAATGCACATTAATCTACTCAATGTTTTAACAATTCCATACGTGTTTGATCAATAGTGAAGCAATAGCTGTTTGTGTATGTAGAGTAGTCGTGTATGTGCGTCTCAACATACGCATATTCTGGTTGGCTTGGTGCAGTTTGTGGGAGAATCCTGAGACCACACCATCTTTTGCGTTTACCATTGGAAGCTTGGGTACTGTCCAGCTGAATTTTAGATGACACTTGTATCTACAAACAGAATACCCACAATCTTCAGCAATATTTTTTTTTAATACAGACCATTCCGTTTTTTTACAGTTACCATATCATATACTGTAACCAGCTATTCAATTTTAACATCTTGTGTGCAAGACAAGTGGGAATGTTGAACTGGGGGGGGGGGGCGCTAATAGGAAAGGACATGGGGTCACATAAATCAGTTCGGGTTCATTGAAGGTGCACAGCAAATTCCACATCAATCTAGAAAGTGGTTTGTTCAGATCGCCATCATTTGATCCTCGCTAAAAGCCATTGCACCAAACACATATTAATTATAATTCCATCTCTTGGATGATGAGGTGATACTAAGGTTGTTCAAGTTGTAGGTCTACAAGATTTAAGAAAAGTGCATGTGTGCCTACACTATAATAATTTACCTGATATCCTCTCTTCTGAAGAGTCCACTGACAAATGTGAAGAACTCACAGCCAGGGTCTTGGGTGCAGGATCTCTGACAGTACTCATAGTCTGCTGTGAACAAGGTGCGGTAGTCTGCCCCATAGAAGTCGATATTCTCATACGCCGGAGACAGACAGACATCTGGCAGACAGTAACTCAACCAGAGAGAAGGGAGTTTCACTAATTGGCATTTAAGGATTGACTTCAGCATGCATGATGAGGTACAGTGTCAACCCAATATATGATACAGAATTGTTGACAAAGTACACACACAGAATAGGATCCTGCAGAACATACATGGTAGTCTAAACAGTAGGTATTAATACTAATAGCTTAACCACTTAAACTCTTATACTTTGTTGTATGACAAATTGAGAAAATAGCTCATCTACACACTTAAAACACGCCGCAATGCGTTGTGAGGTTGTAGATCGGATATTTTCGAATGTTGTGTAAAGCTGTAAAAAAAAAAGTGTGCAAATGTGCTTAGTTACTTTCCACCACTGTATAGTATATGTGGTTAAGATGGGGCGAACTGGTAGCTGACCACATACCAGGTTTAGGACTGCAAGGTTTGAGAGAGTAGCCAGAGGTCACACCAAGCAGTGGCTTCTGTGTTTTGGGCTGTCCAGTGGCAGTGTACTTCAGGTAGCAGAAGAAATGCCTAGAGCATGAAAACATTGGCAATTGCAAATCAAATGTCAAAGTCTGCAAGTCTTGACTAAAATAAGGTCCGGTGAGTAAATAGAACAGACTGCATCGCAAACAGTAATGAGTAATGACCTATTGTGCAACACCTTCTACAGTAGATTTCCACAGCTACAGTAAAGTTAATGTATAACTGGCCTGCAGTAAATATGTACGCTTTGATTAACCTCTGGTTTCATTTTAAGTTTTTCTCATTAAACTAATTTTAGTAACAGAAATAAGCTTTAAAACACCTGGTGAGACAGCCAAGGAATGACAAGAAAGCTGAGAACATCTACAGTATATGTGTCACCAAGGACAGGGTTGGGATCCAACCCAAAACTAAACAATTTTTTTTATATGGGTGGTAGATGATTCAGGACAGCCCTTTAAAACTCCATAGCAGCGTTGCTCCACTCATCACTAGTGGTTTGCATCCAATCACCATCTGGTTTGTTGCCTTCACTCCCAAGGACAGGGGCAGACTGCACTGAATAATTCCACCTTTTACAAACCTTTCAGCAAGCAGTACTGGTCTATTAAATCAGAACCTAATAATAACTAGAAACAAATTTCCTACGAAAATTTAAGTGTGCCTGCGTTGGCTGGGGGTTTTGTCGCCGTGGTACCGCGAAACGGTGTAAAAAGTAATGCGGTAAGTGGGCCGGTCGTCCCGCACGTTTTGATGTATACATTGGCGGGGCCGTGTCAACCGTGTGGGAGGAGTAGCATTTTGATCCCCTCGGGCGGCCAAAAAAGTAAAGAAAAAAAACAGCAAAATAATGTTTATAAAATGAATAAAAAATAAACCGAAAGTCAAAAAAGGAAAATTAAAAAACTGAAAAATTTAAGGTAAAAATGAGCATCTAAAACAACATTTGTTTTTTTTTTTATAATTTTTAAAAATATAGAAACAATTACTTAAATGGGTTTAAGTGCTTGTTTCACCCACTTCTGAAGGTCTGACGCAATTATACGCCAATTATACAATTGTTCGCAGTCCCCCATTTAGAGGGGGTACGCGAAGTTTCGGAGCATTTCGGGCACTTTTCAAAACCGGAAGTGATATATCCACTTCCTGTTGTGACGATTGTGTTCGCAGACCCCAATTTAGGGGGGGTAGGCGAAGTTTCAGAGCATTTTGGGCACTTTTCAAACCGGAAGTGAAGAGGTCCAAGTCCGGGTTGGACCATCGAGTTGCATACCCTTCAAAAAGTGTTTTGGTGTAAAAAAAAAAAATCAAAAAAAAAAAAGTTCGGAAAAAAAAAAAAAGAAAAAAAAAAATGTAAAAAAAAAAAAGTTCGTAAAAAAAAAAAGTCCATAACACAGTTTGGGGGCGGTAGCATGCTGCAAACAGAAGTTACGGCCATTTAAAGCTCGGCCAATAGGAAGGCAGAGGGGGCGGAGCTTCAACACACGAAGCTCATTGGTGGTTACAGCTGCCACATGGATTATAGCAGGAGCCCTAGAGTAGGGTGGTTTCCCCCCCTCCCCGTAACCGTTAACATGGGAGTGAATGGGGGAGTGAGGATGATGATGGTTAACATGGGTGTGAATGGGGGATGATGATGAAGAGTAAAGCAAGTGAGAATGAGTCTGAATTTGGGACTGAAAGGGGGCGCGGCTACATGTTTTTGCTAATAACGTGGGCGTGGTAACGCGAAACGGCGAAAAAAGTAATGCGGTAAGTGGGGCGGTCGTCCCGCACGTTTTGATATATACATTGCGACTAACGAGTAAACCGTGTGGGAGGAGAAGCGTTTTGCGCGGTACGTGCGGCCAAAAGGGGCGGAGTTTCGCTGTTTTTTGCTAATAACGTCGCCATGGTAACGCGTGACGGAAAATCGTTTCCGAGCACACTATTCCTGGCCAAGCCGCACGTTTTGATGTATATATTGCGCCGGTAGTGTAAA
>NC_139952.1:24071335-24103835 GCF_963454915.1 Gymnoscopelus microlampas
AAATGTGAGGGTTGTGTGAGCAGCAGTGAGCTATTTCTTAAAAGTTGATGGCTTTCCCGGAGGAGGCAGCCATGTTGGCTTCTTTGAAGGCCTCAGACAGAGTTGGATGGGCGTAAATCACTCTGGCCACGTCCTTACAGGGTAGTCCATACTGCATGGCTAGTGTCGCCTGATTGATCATCTCTCCTGCTCCAGATCCAAGGATGTGTGAGCCCAGCATCATGTCTGTCTCCCTGTGACTGAGAATCTTTACCATGCCGTCTGTGTCTGCGTTAGTCTTTGCTCGGCTGTTAGCAGCAAAGGGGAACTTCCCGACCTTGTATGGGACACCCTCCTCTTTCAGCTGCTCTTCTGTTTTCCCCACCCAGGCAACCTCGGGATGTGTGTAGATGACAGAGGGAACACAGTTATAGTCTATGTGCACAGCATCACCTGCCATGCCCTCCACACAGATGATACCTTCATCCTCAGCCTTGTGGGCCAGCATGGGTCCTGCTATCACATCACCAACAGCATAAATACTGGGTACTTTGGTCTGGAAGTGGCTATTGACGGGAATCCGTCCTCTGCTGTCAAGATCGATGCCCACACCGTCCAGATCCAGGTTACTAGTGAAGGGCCGCCTGCCGATGCACACCAGCAGAACATCGCACGTCAGTATCTCGCTCTTACCACCAGCAGCGGCCTCAACATTCACATCAATCTTTCCATCAGGCCTCTTCGTGGCTCCTGTGACCTTGGTGCCGAGCTTAAACTGTATACCCTGCTTTTGGAGGTAACGCTGGAAGTTCTTGGAGATCTCCATATCAATGCCTATGCCACCAATGTGGCCCAGGAACTCCACAGCTGTCACTTTGGAGCCTAGACGTTGCCACACTGACCCCAGCTCCACGCCAATGACTCCAGCTCCGATGACAATGAGGTGTTCAGGAACCTTCTTCAGAGACAGTGCTCCTGTCGAGGACACGATGGCCTCCTCATCTATCTCAAGCCCAGGGAATGGTGTGACCTCGGAGCCGGTGGCGATGATGATGTTCTTAGTGTTGATGACTTGCTCGCTGCCATCGGCTGCTGTGGCTCTCACCTGGTTATGGCCCGTCACCCGCCCAAAGCCACTCACATGGGTTACCTTGTTCTGTTTGAACAGATATGCTATGCCTTCTGTCAGGGCTTTAACTGCACCGTTCTTCTGTGACATCATCTTCCCCAGGTTCAACGACAGGCCAGAGATTTCAATGCCCCTGCTTTCCAAGTCCTTGCCATGTGCCAAATGGTACAGGTAGGAGTTGTTCAGAAGGGCCTTTGAAGGGATGCAACCCACATTCAAGCAGGTTCCACCCAGAGTTGCATTCTTCTCAACACAGACTGTCTTAAAGCCGAGTTGGGCAGCCTTAATGGCAGCCACATATCCTCCTGGACCAGAACCCACTACTGTGACATCAGCATCTATTGCTGCTTTGTCAGCATAGGATCTGGCTGGCAGAACGACAGCCTGGAGTTTGCGTGGGAGAGGGTGGGGCTGCCTTGCCAGACTGCGATATAACTGATTACAGCTCTGCATTTTGTGTAAAAACACTACTTAAAGCTGGTTAACTGGGAAGTGATCGCTGCAGGTGTTTGGTACAGTAGGAGCCTAGCCAGTAATGGTAAGTAACAATCAGGAATGGCTAGTGCAGTGACTCCAGTAGAATATTATGTTTACAGGATTTTTCTTTGTTCTAACGGTCCTCTTGCAGGGTGCAACGATTATTGGCCAGAGCGGGATCTCTCACTCTGGTGGTGCACTTTAAAGCCAAGGTACCTAGACGCTTGAGTCATCAATATGACATCGGTCCTTTTTAGGCCCATATATGGATATCCCTGAAATTCTCCTCAAGCTGATTGGTTTAAAAACCTACATGGAGATACCCGAACACCCAGGAGATGTGACACGTTGTGAGCTCACTATATTTTAAACAGGGCTTAATTGTGGGATCGCTTTAGCGATCACATTAATGTTATCTTCACTAGTTATTATTATTATTACTAGAAGCTCGGCCGCCCGGTCTAGCCCTTCGGGTGGCCGAGGGTCTAGTCGGGGACCGGCCTACACAGGAACGATGTAAATAGGGAATGAATGCTCCACCCTTTAAATCAAACCCCATTATACCTGTTGTCATAGGACCCGTTTTGGCCATCTGTTTGCCTGTGTCCATTTATGCCCATCTGTGTGTGCATTTATGCCCATATATGGAGCTATCTGTGTCTGTGATATATGGACATCTCTGTATGTGTCTGGGTGTGTCCCTTTTATGCCCGTATATGGAGATCTCTGTGTCTGTCTGTGTCCATTTATGCCCATTATCCTAAAGGAGTTAGCTATAAACAATGTTGTCAGTAATGCCCTTGTCATTATCCACAATGAAAACTTTTACAGCGCTGGCTCTCTTTCCTCTAGAGAAGGCTGTGTAGAGTTGGCCATGAGCGAACACAGGTTTAGGCAAGTAGATGCCAACTCGTTCATTCTCTTGGCCCTGACCCTTATTGATTGTAACAGAGAGAATTATTTCTCCTTCACCGGGGTTTAGCTTTGGTAGCTTTTCTGGAGTACTCATTTTTTTGAGAGCTGCTTATAGACTATATGCAGAGGTCTGTCAAGAGTGCTGGACTTAGCTTAGAAGCCGGCTTATATACTTTCATCTGTCACCTCGGAGTGAGAGGAAGAAAGACTATAGTTTATGCAACACTCAGAGATTTTTTGTTGACTCATCTAGTGTATGTGATGCCTTTTATGAAGTGATGTCACAATGAGTCAGCGCTTGCTCCGGAACAGCCCGATGTCAGTCATCTCCGCATACGGAGATTCCAAACCTTTCGTGCCGGATCCGAAAAACTGTGTATCGGGTCGGGTCGAGGCCTAGCTAAGATCGTAGGCAAAGGTCTGAGCTATCTGTGTGCGAAATTTGGAGTCTGTAGCACCAACCATGTGCTTTCAGGGCTCATCCATGCGATTCGGCCCAATTTGGATTCGGCGTCCTTGGCTTCAATTAGTAGTCAGGACTCCGCATATGGAGATTCCGAACCTTTCGCGTTGGTTCCGGAAAACCGCATATCGGGTCGGGTCGAGGCCTAGCTAAGATCGTAGGCAAAGGTCTGAGCTATCTGTGTGGGAAATTTGGAGTCTGTAGCACCAACCATGTGCTGTCAGGGCTCATCCATGCGATTTGGCCCAATTCGGCCTCGGCTTCAATTAGTAGTCACGACTAAGATCGTAGGCAAAGGTCTGAGCTATCTGTGTGCGAAATTTGGAGTCTGTAGCACCAACCATGTGCTGTCAGGGCTCATCCATGCGATTTGGCCCAATTCGGCCTCGGCTTCAATTAGTAGTCACGATTCCGCCCGTTTTCGGATTGGTCAAGCTTCATGTGACATCACAATATGTAATATAAATAGGTAAGACAGAATTAATCAGGAACAGTACTTTCTAGTGTGATACTATCAACATTCTTAGCAATCCCACAGTTTCTTCAGGAACAGTACTTTCTAGTTGTCTCCGCCAGGCCGAAGGCATGGCGAGAGAGTATGTTTTACCCTCCGTCCGTCCGTCCATCCGTGTGTGTGTGTGTCCGTCCGTCCGTCCTTCTGTCTGTTACCAGCTAATCTCCGCCACCGTTGCCCCAGTCGCTGTGAAACTGCACACACACACTCCCTCGATGCCACAGCAGAACCTCTGCCCCAAATTTTTCACATGGGCCTGTTATAGCGCCACCAGGAGGCCGATTTGTGCAAAACACATTTTTGGATATTACTCCTACAGATTTTATCCAAATATCACGCAAATCGGTAAACAGTATCTCTATAGTCATGTGATCAAGACGGATCTCTCCGATATTTCATATTACATCCTGATTGGCTAAGGTTGGCTTCCAAAGTTGGCAGGATTGGTCCGTTTTGAACAAAATGTCTCAAATCATGAACGCATCGTGTGATTTCCGTGAAAATTTGCACACACATTCCCACTAGGCCAAGGACGCAATGACCCCCTTTTCACATTGCCCTGTTATAGCGCCACCAGCAGGTCTAATTTAGCAAAACACATTTTTGCAACAAAATGCCTCAAATCATGAATGCACGCTCATTCCCACTAGGCAGAGGAAGAAATGCCACCCTTTTCACATTGTCCTATTATAGCGCCACCAGGAGGCCACAATAACGACGTGACCTGGCGGAGACCTGTGCTCCGAGGAGCACTTTTTCTAGTTCATAATGTACTTTTCACCCTTCCTAGAAATGCTTCCTGGATGCCAATTCAGAACCTCTGCCCCAATTTTTTCACATGGGCCTGTTATAGCGCCACCAGGAGGCCGATTTGTGCAAAACCCATTTTTTTACATTACTCCTACAGATTTTATCCAAACGTCATACAAATCAGTACACAGTATCTCTATAGTCATGTGATCAACACAAATCTGTCCAATTTGCCATATTCCATCCTCATTGCCTATGGTTGGCTTCCAAAGTTTGTAGGATTGGTCCGTTTTGAACAAAAAGCCTCAAACTATGCACGCAGCTTGCGATTTCCGTGAATTTTCACACACACATTCCCACTAGGCCGAGGAAGAAATGCCACCCTTTTCACATTGGCCTGTTATAGCGCCACCAGCAGGTCTAATTTAGCAAAACACATTTTTGGAACAAAATGCCTCAAATCATGAATGCAGTGTCTGATTGCCGTGAAAGACCTAAGAATAAATGGCACCCTTTTCACATTGGCCTATTATAGCGCCACCAGGAGGCCACAATAACCTACCTGACCTGGCGGAGACCTGTGCTCTGAGGAGCACTTTTTCTAGTTACTATTATTGATGATATGTGACGCTAACCCTATTATTGATGATATGTGAGCAGCGACGCCTGAAATACAACATCAAACACAGTTTTAAACTAGAAAAAGTGCTCCTCGGAGCACAAGTCTCCGCCAGGTCAGGTAGGTTATTATGGCCTCCTGGTGGCGCTATAATAGGCCAATGTGAAAAGGGTGCCATTTATTCCTAGGCCGTGCACGGCAATCGGACACTGCATGCATGATTTGAGGCGTTTTGTTCTAAAAATGTGTTTTGCAAAATTTGACCTGCTGGTGGCGCTATAACAGGCCAATGTTAAAAGGGTGGCATTTGTTCCTCAACATAGTGTGAATGTGCGTTCAAAGTTTCACCGCAATCGGATAATGCGTTCATGATTTGCGGCATTTTGTTCAAAACGGGCCACTCCTGCAAACATTACATGTCAATGTTAGCCAATCAGGATGGAATATGAAAAATCAAACAGATCCATCGTGGTCACATAACTATAGAGATCATGTGTACCGATTTGCGTGAAATTTGGATCAAATATGAAGGCTTAATATCACAAAATGTGTTTTACATAAGTCCGCCTCCTGGTGGCGCTATAAAAGGCAAATGTGAAAAATGTAGGGCAAAGGTTTTTCTTTGGCCTCTAGAGAGTGTGCATACAAAGTTTTACACTGATTGGTGCAGTTATAGGTAAAAACACAAATCGGCCTGTTACACCATGAGGCTGATTTGAACATTTTCAAATGGCATTTCTTCCTCGGCCTAATGGGAATGTGTGTGCAAAATTTCACGGAAATTGCATGCTGTGTTGATGATTTGAGGCATTTTGTTCGAAACGGAGTACTCCTGCAAACTTTGAAAGACAATTTTTGCCAATCAGGATGGAATATGAAAAATCGCAAATTAGCCGTTTCTTTTAATGACTATAGAGATACTGTGTACCGATTTGGGGGATTTTTGGCCAAAATCTGTAGGAGTACTGTTCAAAAATGTGTTTTGCACACATTGGCCTCCTGGTGGCGCTATAAAAGGCCCATGTGAAAAATTTGGAGCAGAAGTTCGGCTTTGGCATCCAGGAAGTGTGTGTGCACAGTTTCGCTGCGATCAAGCCAACGGTGCCAGAGATTAGCTGTCCACAAAATTACAGAATGACACACGGACACACACACGGACGGACGAACAGGGGGTAAAACATACTCTTTCGGCCTGGCGGAGACAATAATGCATAAACAACTGACAATAATATTAATTTAGATCCATTTGATACAGGCAATATTGATCATGATATGAAATACATGATACATTTACATATGGGGTATCCTGTATTTAAAAAGAAATTACAATTTGAATGTATTTTTACATTTATTTTTGCCCATCTTTGAGCATACCACCCCTTTAGACAGCTGCACAAAGTGTTTGTGTGTGCATGCGTGCGTGTGTCCATAAAACATACCAATATCTTGAGTCAAAGAAGGCCTCATTGACGTAGGTGTAGAACTGACAGTTGTGATCTTCAGTACAGTTTCTCTGGCAGGTGTCTGGATCGTCCAGTAACACATAACGCATATCAGATCCCTGGAAATCTACACCTTCATACACCACCTTCACCCAACCTAGGAGTGGAACATGATAGTAACAACATTATGTTGCTTGGGACGTTAAAACAACAAAAGGAAATAGGAAAATGAATGAGTCTAATAAAATAAATGATCTCATAGGCCTCTGCCAATACTGTACGTGTCTACCCAGACTCGCATAGGTGAATGAAGACTTTGAAGTAATAAACATGTGAGGTCACAGGGATCTAGAACTTTGACCTTTGACCACCTACAGTAACCCTGTACTTCTAATCCGTTCATCTGTGAGTCCAAGTGGACGTTTATGCCAAATGAATTCCCTAAAGATGTTCCTGAGATATCGCACTCACAACGTTGGGATGGACATAGGGACGTACGTATGGACAGACCAACCGACAGACGGACAGATGTACGGACATATGAATGGACAGACGGACGGACAGACATATGAACACACCTTTTTTTCATTTTTGCGGATACACCAAGTATTTATACTTATCAGCAGATTCCAATTCAATCTAGTCTATTGTAATGAATTATTCAGTTTTTGCAGTTTGACAAGTAGTTAGTTAGTTAGTTAGGTCCATGGAGCAAAACTGTCTGGATTAAAAGGATCATTAATCCTTGAAGTCATGTCTGTCTATGTATAAGACATATATATTTCCTGAAAGGTAACGGTCATGTACCTACAAGTTTTACATCCAACATTGATGATATTATGTGTAAAATCTAATATGTACAATAACTCAATGTCAGCAGTTGAGAGCTTGTAGATTGGCTATTTTCACTACTTTTGGGTGACGCCGTCATAGGGCATTCATTCGAGAAAAAAATAAAAAGATGAAATATGGACACACAAGGCTTCTGCTTCGGTTAACAGTTAACACTCACCTTTTGTCAGTGCCATTGAAGTAGGTGAAGTAGGTGCAGAGTGGATGCTTAGAACACAGGCTCAGACAGTGATCAGGTGAGGCTGCAAGCAGCATGTCGAGGTCATGTCCTGGAATCTCAGTGTTTGGAAACATCTTGGTCTGACATGCTGCTGTGCATGCCCACAAACACACACATAAATGTCAGACAGACACACATAAATACATACTGTACACAGTGTGAAAGAATGCACATTAATCTACTCAATGTTTTAACAATTCCATACTTGTTTGATCAATAGTGAAGCAATAGCTGTTTGTGTACAGTATGTAGTTGTGTATGTGCGTGTGAACATACGCATATTCTGGTTGGCTTGGTGCAGTTTGTGGGAGAATCCTGAGACCACACCATCTTTTGCGTTTACCATTGGAAGCTTGGGTACTGTCCAGTTGAATTTTAGTTGACACTACAAAAATAATTCCCACAATCTTCAGCAAGAACGTTTTTTTAATACAGACCATTCCGTTTTTTACAGTTACCATATCATATAACCAGCTATTCATTTAACATCTTCTGTGCAAGACAAGTGTGAATGTTGAACTAAGAGGGGGGCGCAATAGGAAAGGACATGGGGTCACATAAATCAGTTCAGGTTCATTGTAGGTGCACAGCAAATTCCACGTCAATCTAGAAAGTGGTTACCGGTAGTTGTGACCAAAGTTGTGGATAGATGGATAGATTTACAGATCGCCATCATTTGATCCTCGCTAAAAGCCATTGAACCAAACACATTATTAATTATTATAATTCCATGGAGAGCTCTCAATGGATGATAAGGTGATACTAAGGGTTTCAAGTTGTAGGTCTACAAGATTTAAGAAAAGTGCATGTGTGCCAACACTATAATAATTTACCTGATATCCTCTCTTCTGAAGAGTCCACTGACAAAATGTGAAGAGCTCACAGCCAGGGTCTTGGGTGCAGGATCTCTGGCAGTGCTCATAGTCTGCTGTGAACAAGGTGCGGTAGTCTGCCCCATAGAAGTCGATATTCTCATACGCCGGAGACAGACAGACATCTGGCAGACAGTAACTCAACCAGAGAGAAGGGAGTTTCACTAATTTTACATTGGCATTTAAGGATTGACTTCAGCATGCATGATAAGGTACAGTGTCAACCCAATATATGATACAGAATTGTTGACAAAGTACACACACAGAATAGGATCCTGCAGAACATACATGGTAGTCTAAACAGCAGGTATTAATACTAATAGCTTAACCACTTAAACTCTTATACTTTGTTGTATGACAAATTGAGAAAATAGCTCCACTTAGTTACAACACTGTGTTGTGAGGTTGAAGATCGGATATTTTCGAATGTTGTGTAATAATAATCTCAATCTGAAAATGAACAATCTAAAGCTGTAAAATAAAGGGGTGCAAATGTTCTTAGTTACTTTCCACCACTGTATAGTATATGTGGTTAAGATGGGGCGAACTGGTAGCTGACCACATACCAGGTTTAGGACTGCAAGGTTTGAGAGAGTAGCCAGAGGTCACACCAAGCAGTGGCTTCTGTGTTTTGGGCTGTCCAGTGGCAGCGTACTTCAGGTAGCAGAAGAAATGCCTAGAGCATGAAAACATTGGCAATTGCAAATAAAATGTCAAAGTCTCTAAGGCTTGACTAAAATAAGATCCGGTGAGTAAATAGAACAGACTGCATCGCAAACAGTAATGACCTATTGTGCAACACCTTCTACAGTAGATTTGCACATCTACAGTAAAGTTAATGTATAACTGGCCTGCAGTAAATATGTACGCTTTCATAACCCTCTGGTTTCATTTTACGTTACACAGAGAACATGTGAACATCTATATGTGTACCAAGGACAGGGTTGGGATCCAACTAAGCAGAATATACCAAAACTAAACTCATTTTTAATATGGGTGGTAGATGATTCAGGACAGCCCTTTAAAACTCCATAGCAGCGTTGCCCCACTCATCACTAGTGGTTTGCATCCAATCACCATCTGGTTTGTTGCCTTCACTGCCAAGGACAGGGGCAGACTGCAGTGTATAATTCCACCTTTTACAAACCTTTCAGCAAGCGGTACTGGTCTATTAAATCAGAACCTAATAATAATAATAACAGTCATTCTACACAGAATAAAATACTATATAGGAGGCAGGACATTACTTTTTACATTCCTGTAATTTGGGCTACCTGTCGTCTCTAGTCCAGTCAGGTCGTACGAAAGTGAAGAAGAGGCAGGTTGGATGCTGAGTGCACGTCATCTGGCAATGTTCCACATCAGGAGAATACACATGTGTTATATATGTTCCTGGGAAGTCAGTGTTCTCATGGAGGTTTAGATCACACTCTGGACAAATGGGGAAACGTGTGTGCGCCCGCATGCACGCAGGCGCACACACACACACACACACACACACACACACACACACACAAGTATTGGCACTCAGCTTTTTAGGTGCACATTTGGCATGAATAGAGAAACAAACAGTTATTACCTTGACTGAGGGAGAGTCCACTCAAACAGAGCAGACCCACTAGAACCCAGTACGCCTCCATCCTGATTTCTGCTGAAGTTCACCTGAAACCAGCCAAGTTGCTTCAAGCTCAGCTGTACTCAGTGTGTTGGTTCAGAGCAAATGATTATTCAAGGGACAGAGTCCCTGGACTTTAAAGGCTATGCGTATTGATCATGGTATTCTTTGTTTTTGTAGAACTTTTTTTTTCTCACATTTTTTTTTTAATTTTCAAAATAGCTATATTAGCAGGTCTACAAATACACGATGCGATGTGATGTTGTAGATCAGATATTTTCACAATTTGTTGTACAGGGAATGGGATTGAGTGGTTCTCCAATTGGGCTGGTATTTACTTTAATACAGGTAAATTCAAATTAATCATACTCACAGTCACCACCCTTAAGCACTTATAGGACCACAATAGAGGATTTCTTCATTCACAACACACATAGACATAATGATTCTGAAAGTGTAGCATAATAATGATCTGGTAGTGGTAGATTCTGATGTAACAGTGATAACTGATAAAAACATACTTGCAGTGACAGAGTCCTACACTTTAAACACAACTGGATGCTGATATAACTTATTAGACATGTTTGATATAACTTATTAGACATGTGCTCAGAAACAACACATCTTTTCCACTACTTTAGTGCATATACTTTCTCACCAATGTATTGTAGCAAGTACATCACACAGATTTCAACATGAAAATATTAAAACAGCCCTTATTGAAACACAGTCAAAACAGTTTGCCTTTCTATAATCGGCATCACCTGTGCTTGATTGGTATTACCGATGGCCAGCCCTATATGGGCCAGCTCTGCCTTTACCATAAGCCCTATGGACCTCACCCTCCACTAGGGTGAGGTCCCAAACCGGGCTAAATATGCCCTATAGTGAGTGACCGAGCAATACACACTAAAACATTCGTAAATCAAATACAGTATAAGGCTATGGATCGCTTCTAACACCACTAAACTATAAGTCCTAACAGACCTACGCGTTGGTTCCCACATGGGGATCCTTAATACACGAATGGTTATGTTTAGGCTTTAAGTTACAGATTAACTTTGGGTATATGGATAAAATCGTTGGGTTTAGATTGGGTCAATTGTCATTTTGGTGAAGTGTATAGGCACTGGTAATTAGGCACATTTTGTTTGATTGAGTTTAGGGTCTGGGTTAGTGTCAAAACACTGCCAGGTTGAGTCGACATGGTCCACACATGAGTTACAGTACAGGTTTTTTTCTGTATGTTTGCTATGGTATTATTAAGTGGTAGCTCAGGTGATTATTAGTCGTTGGTTAATGGTGTTATTAGCTGGTTGCATGGGGGTTACAAGACAGAGGCCAGTCCTTGCGGGCTAGGAAAAAAAAGAGTGCACAACACTACCACCTGATGGCCTGAAATGTGATGTGTGTGCTCACATTCAACATCACCGTGCCCTGGCCCTAGTGTTGAAATAATACCTCTACAAGGCCTTATGATTTGTTATACACAAATGTTTTGATCTCACGATTCAAAGGTAGGGTTAGTGATATTTTTGGTTAAAAAGTTTTTTTTTGTTTGTTTTGTTAAAAAGGTAAAGCTCAATATTTTGTTAGTAATAATTGCTAATGTACTATTGAGTTATTGTTTTCAATAGGAGGGAGGGAGCTCCCGATCTCTCATCTATCAGAAAATACATTTTCAGGTGGGTTGCCAATATCTGCCAATCAGGTGAGAGTACGTAGTATATATCAGCTTAGATCTTTGTGTTCCAGTTTAAAAAATATCTGCACATTTGACACATTTATGTCATCAAATTCTGGAGGGAGCTCCCTGTTACTGAACAATCACAATGATTACTATAAGAATATATAGAGCAAGTTAACACTAATTTTAATGCACATACAAATCACTTACCCTACTTTTAAATTACCTACTTTTGTTTTTATTCACCTCATAATCTCTGCAGCGCTTTGACATTTACTTTACTCTACAAATAACATATTGTTAGCAGTGTTTCTTTTCTTCCCCCCATGCAATTTCAAGCTGCTGGTATCATAATGCAGTGGTTCTCAACATGGGATCTGCGGACCCCCAAGGGTCATTGAGGGGGTTCCAGGGGGGCACCAGCAAAATGAGTTAATATAGTATAAAATTATTTCAACCACTTGTACCCTATTTTTTGCTATCAAAGAAATCTTGAAAAATTGTGGAATATTTGTGAAACATTTAACAACAAATCTTGTATTTTCCGATGGTCCTTGACATAATAATAATGATAATGTACTCAGGCTATGTGTTAAAATTCAAGCCTGTGAGTGTGAAACTCGCTTGGTGCCTACAGTACATGAGTGTGCGTCGCCACCTTATGGCTGTAAAAGATAACAGCAGCACAAAGTGTGGCTCTGATTATAGTATACTGTAGTATCTTAATTCCATTGAAAAAGCGGTATTTCTTACTTATTTATTGTTTATTTATTTTTTTCCAGCAGTGGAAAACCAATGACATCTGACAGAAATCACAAAGAGAAATGAAGATAAATGTATACCTCGGTAAGCTACAACAGCGGAATGCAATAGAGTTAAATGGAGTTAAATGAAGAAAATAGATCAACGTACAAGCACACAACACGTCACAACACTACGCGTTGTGAGCTTGAAGATTGGCCATTTTCAGCGAGCAACAAGCTATAAATCAGGCTCTGGCCCTTAAGTGTGTGAGTTTCAGTGGATGAATCTCAGAGGTCCTTAAGGGTGTCTTGTCCCTGGGGGTTCTCCAGCCAGTGAGGAGGCCAGCTAGCTTTGACACTGGGTCTGTCTTTCACTAGGGCATAATACTCTGCCAGCTTAGGGTAATGCTCTGCAGACAGCCTATGGAGGAGAGAAACGACACACTATCAGTTCTCGACCACCAATTCTAAACTATGAAATGGTGCATAGGCAATTTAGAATAATCAACATTTATTTAAAAAAAAAAAAAACAGCATTTTGCGTTTTTAGATTTAAAAATACATATTTCTGAGATTCTACAGTTCTCTTGCAACGCTGAGGTCTGGAGCTGAAATGTAATGAATACTTATTGTAGGAGTGGGTAAAACATTTGTTAGGCTCATTTAAATTTACAGCTACAATTACATTTTTATTTATTCATTTCTTTTTTTGTCTTCTTACTTGATTCCCTAAAACAAAAATCTGATAAATGCTTTAAATTAGTATTTCAAAATGTATCCGTAAATTCCTTCACCAAGAATTTCCAGTAATAAGCCCACCTACCCAAAGCGGAAGACATAGGCAATACTTGGAAAAACAATCACATCTGCCAGAGTGAAGGTCTTCCCTGCCAGGTGAGAACCTGCACCCAACTGGTAGAGAGAAAAAAGAAAATTTGTTCAACATCCCTCAAGCAAATATGTTTTGGTCTCCATTTCTACTCCATTCTTTTTGTACGTTTCTCAATGTAATGATAACAGCATCATGTATACAAGTACGTCTTCAATATAGTTAATAGGTGTGTGCAGCATACCTTCCCCATGTAGCCGTCCCAGAGCTTCAGTTCCTTAACCAGTGTCTCTTTGTTTCTCTTCATAGCAGAGTCATGCCTCTCTCCCTCAGGGACCTTATAGTTGTAGTAGATAACATTACCTAAAAAACAGCAGCACAAATGGCATAATGAAAAAAAAAGGTTTGTTAACTTTTTCATTTTTTGGCCCAATAAATGCCGAAACAAGATTGCCATAACGCCTTGCAGTGCAAGGAGTTGAGAGATTGTAGATTGGATATTTTCACAATTGTTGCCTCTTTCATATATTATTTGACAGTTTGGCCAATGTTTGACAAGCTTTTATAATAGTTTGGTTTGTGGATTACTTTTGATGCAGTAATGGTATTTCTTTTAGGTATTAAAAAGGTCTTAGAAGTCCTTACATTTTCACTTCATTGTCATCTGGGAACCCCCCAAAAATCATGTGGGGACCCCCGTGGGGGGTCCCGACCCACAGGTTGAGAACCACTGCGATAGAGCACGTGGGCAGGTATGTTACCCCTGCGTCACCTGGACACCCCAGCACACAACAAATCATTATAGTGGATCGAATGAGATTGGAAGGGATAATACCAGAATCTGATGATCAGGTTAAAAGAAAAGGGGGACATCGGGGGCCCTGGTGGTGGCTCAACTCATTAACGTAAAGCCACATAATTGCAAACATCCTAGGTTTGATTCCTGTGTTCCACAAACATTGGCAGACCGATATTATCACTCAAAACCTAGCTTAGCTTACGGCCCTTTCTGCCAATGTAACTGTAAAATAGCCTACTTCAGTGTGTGTGCATCACATGTAAAGAACATGAATGTAGCTAGTACAGAATGTACTCTAAGTTCAGCTTTGTCTATTGTTCGGTTGCCAATGCCCCAGAGTTCCCTTGTGTCTCATGACTCTTAAGATGATAAGGTTAACCCCTTGGGGTGGACTAAACAGGCCAGAGCATGTGATTCTCTTCTCCCCTGGGATACGTTCTGCTGTTCACATGACGTTACCTGTGTTTAGCACAACACAGCCATACAGTAATGTTATGTATAAAAGCCTGCCTTAATGATAGGCCTATCTCATTACAGGTACTGTACAGTGGACCTCTGTGTGTGCGTGTGCATGGGGGTTCATTGTTTACACCCAAGCCTAATTGGGCTCATGGGAGAACAGCTGATGTAAGTTCACTGGCACACACTGCACTATGCTATTAAAGGTCAAGTTGAAGCCATACAGTAATGCAGTTCAAAGTCTCAAAGTTAGACATGTAAATGGGCCAGATTAAATCAAGTCAACCGGAATAATAAAGTTACGGAGAAACACTTTCAGAGACTGGTTCAATGGTCTTAAAGAGGCGTTTGTAGATTAGTGCATGTTTTCTTGTTGAATTCACATTACAGTAGCAGTGACCTTTCTGTCAACTGTTCATGTATCCACGATGAGTAGCAAAAGAATGTTGAGACATTCTGTGTGTGTGTGTGTGTGTGTGTGTGTGTGTGTGTGTGTGTGTGTGTGTGCGTGCTAGACCAGTGGTTTTCAAATGTTGTATGCCCGAGGGACACCAAAGGGCAAGTCAAAGTCTCAAGACACCTGTATTCATTAACATGTTAAATAGTCTCTATAACGCTCTTATCACTGTAAACATTTATTTTAGTTAGTTTTTTTTGTTTAAGTTTAACCACTTAAAACACATTTCATACTTAACACATTTTGAATAATAGTCAAATAGATAATCTCACAACTTGTAGACCTGCTATTATTTGTTATGTTTTTTTGAGTGAAAATAAAATGTAAAAGGTGTTTATG
This sequence comes from Gymnoscopelus microlampas, assembly GCF_963454915.1. Taxonomy (NCBI): domain Eukaryota; kingdom Metazoa; phylum Chordata; class Actinopteri; order Myctophiformes; family Myctophidae; genus Gymnoscopelus; species Gymnoscopelus microlampas. The sequence continues at coordinate 24,086,496 of NC_139952.1, forward strand.
CACATAAAAGTAAATAATAACTTTTTGTATAATGCATTAATTATGTGTGGTTGTCACCAAATACCAAGGCACACCTGGACTTGTCTTGTCACGACACAACTGTTTGAGGGCCACTGCTGTACTAGATACAGATATTCATGTGGTGTGCATCTTACTCATGCTCTCGGCGAGTGCAATGCCCTCAAACATGCGCTGGTACATCAGTGCTTGCTCCGCTGCATTGTCAGGGATCAGCTGGTTTCCCTGAGATCTGAACTGGCTCTGGTGTTGACAAAAGAAGCAGACATTATACAGCAGGCACAGTGTCATGTTACTGTGGTATATTGTGTTTCTAGTTGACTAGTATTGTTCAACACAAACACACATCAGATAGGGTGCTCAAAACAATTAGCTCAAGTGTTGCGACTGCCCATAGTTGAAGTAAAGTAACCAGAGCCAACCTCATCAATGTAACCTCACAAGGCTCTGCAACCTCACACACTCACACTCACAAACACACACAAATATATCAAACCAAATGTTACAGTACCTCCAAGTACATGCATGCTGCATAGGACTCATTCAGTATGTTGTTCCCATGTTTGAATGCAGGCAACTGGGAGGAAAATAAGTTATTATTGTGATAACAAGGTTACAGGAAGCATTATCTTCTTGCCCACATCAAAACAGCCTCATGCATTCTTCTGGGCAAGTAAACAAGACAGCTGAATTGTTTATATCATTTGCCCAGAAGGAATGCATGAGATTCAAGGGTAACAGGATAGGTGGGCACTAGGGACATCTGGGCACCTTGCTGTAAAATTGGCTATTTTGTCCAAAACGTAAAAAATAATAATTGAAAATGATTAAGTAAAGTTAAGTATACATGATTAGAATATGCTTAAACATTTGACAATTCAGGTCTAATATTTCTACAATTGCTACAAAACCTGTATATCCAGTCGTTTTGGGGGATAAACAAGAACCTGAAGGATACAATTAAGTCTGATAATGATGTACCGTGCATGTTCCCATCATGTATACTTTACATTTTCAAATATTTGATTTAACATTTTGGACAAAATAGCCATTTTTACAGTGCCCAAATGTCCCTAGTGCCCACCTATCCTGTATCCGATTCAAGAGATGGATGCATTTACAAAATAAGTGTGATCTGAATAGATATTTTGCACGTGTGACATCTTGGATAGTTTCGGTTTTGCAGTTAGCCTTTTTTACTAGCCTATCGAGTCTGACTTTTACTTAAGTTTCATATATCTATATGCAAATGTCAAAATCAATAAAATACATCTATGTTAGTCTTGATCCAAGTACCAACTGTAGCCTACGACGCCATACAAAGTGTGCTGTAGGCTACTTCACATTGCATGCAACTCACTTGACCCCTGGGGTTTAGGTCCAAGACTTCCTGCGATTTATGCTCTCCTTTCTCGAAGGAGAGCACTTTCTGGTTGTATCCCTGCAGGTTCTTCTCCTCCAGAGCAATCATGACCCTCCAGCAGGGCGGGGACCCGGACCCCCAGAGCAGAGTCATGTCCTTGGCCATGATTTCACAAGTCGAGAGTTTAAACGTACAGTAGTGTAGTAGACACAGCTGAGCACACGCGTTATTTTATAGGGTGGATGTGGAATGAAATGGTGATGAATTGTAGTAGTTCAGGCTGTGATAAGGCTGTCGTCCCACTTGATTGGAGGCGTAATGATCCCGCCCACCCGCGTTGCCAGATTGTGTGAGAGAAATAAACAACCAGGTCTGTGAAAACAATCCCAAAAGAAGCGACTAGGCTACATGAGCACTAGCCCTTGAATGTCTGTGATCTTACATGATACATTTCATGTATTTGGAATACATGAAATGTATGTAAGATCACAGACATTCAAGGGCTACATGAGCACTAACCTCGCATCACCAGACTTTACAGGAGCACGCTATTTAAAAAAAAAAATCTTGGAGAAAAAAAGTGGAAAATGAAACATTTTAACAACACAAATCTGGTGTCCCTTCCCTGGCACACAATATTTTCAGACGAGGTCCTTGGATTTGGATAATTAATTACATATTAAAATATAAGAAATATATGAATACAATACTTCTTTAAACAACATCAGGGAACAAGCCCACAATAAGCAACTACCCTTTAAAACAAGGCCAAAAAAACGCAACCCGCAACTACCAATATTTACAAGCAACTTTACAGGAAAAACAAGCCCAATGTCGCTTATAATAAGCGGACATGGCAACGCTACGTAACGTAACGTCAGACTGCTGTGTGGGTGGAGAAATGTTCTGCTTGACAGGAGATAATAAGAAATGGCATTGTTTATTGAGAAGAGAAAAATGCAGCACACATCCAGTCGTATGGTGACACATTATGGACTGTCTATCACCTGGCAGAGTGGGAGAATTGTCAGGATAACGAGCTGTTTGGGGTCCAGTGTTATTACTATTCTAGTGTTATTTTGCTCTGCTGCAACAGCCTCACTAACCACCTGAGGGCAGCACAGACCTCTCTTTTGTAAAAAGGCCTATGCCTTGAGGAAGGCTTTTTCATTCTGAACTCTTTTGACAAATGTCTTTATGTTGTTAATACTGTAGCACTTTGAGTTCCACTATGAATAAAAAAAATCAGCACAAATCAAAAGTATTATATATTATTATTCATGTCAACTTACATAATAGCTGTTGGCTCCCTATGAGATGTTAAGCATTGTAGTTGTTGCCAGTTTAGTTTAGCTATCAATAGAGATTTATTTCACCCATATCCAATGGTGCACCATTTGTTTATCAGCAGTATGTGAGCTGGCATAGCTGATTCTGACTCTAAACAAATGTTACAAACACAAATTGGTACACACAGTATATCCTCTCCATGCTTGTAATGCTGCTCGTTCAATCTATTATACCATGCCAATAAATAGTAGGCTACTTTTCTTTGACATAGATCCATGGGAGATGATGGCGCTATCTTGAGCTCTGACTGTGATTTTGCACAAGGGAATTTTAACCCCATCAACCCTAGCATCCCTATCCTGGGGCGAAAATTCATCAAAAATACAGTTAAATATCTGCCTTCCGTTCACTTCCAATGAATGCAAGTGTGAAGGGGCAAAGAAAACACACATCTCCCTGCTTCACGTGGGGTTCAACTTTGATGAACAACATCAAGCTTTGCTGCTTTGTGTGATGTTGGTGCCACTGCACCAATATAAGTAGATGTGCACACATCAGCACCCCATTCTTTAGTAGCTCACGTTAATCGAATCTGCTTCATATGTGTAAGATGTTGCGCTGGAGCGTGCATCTGAAAGGTGGACCAAAGAGATATTTCCATGCTGCTCTGGCTGTGGGGCACAAGCTATACTCCTTTGGAGGGTACTCCAATGACATGGGTCAGATTGAGGTGCACATCTTCAATACAATGTCTTTGCGCTGGATGAAGTTGCCCCCGGTGACAACCAGAAGAGGAGAGGTTCCATGCCTGCGCTGGGGCCACACAGCTGTGCTGATACAAGACATCATCTACATCTGGGGAGGGGTTGATTGCACGGGGGAGTACATCAACGTGCTTCATGCGTTTGACGTCAACACCCACAAATGGTTCAAGCCAAAGATTTCGGGGACTGTTCCAAGGGCGAGGTGTGGCCACTCGGCCTGTGTCTTGGGGAAGGTCATGTATATCTTTGGAGGATTCAATGGACTGACTGGAGGCACTAATGACATCTACAAGTTGAATACGATCACAATGGTATGGTCTTTAATTAATGCAAGAGGCTCTCCGGCACCGGCTTCATCGTGTCACTCTGCCACCATCATCAAAACAAAGATGTATGTGTTCGGGGGCCAAGGGGACAAGGTCAAGGATTACTACAACAACATCAGAGTGTTTGACACAGAGACCAACTGCTGGCTGAGCACGCCTTCTGCACTGCTTATTCCAGAAGGGCGCGAGGGTCATTCAGCCTTTACCTACAATGGAGAGCTGTACATATTTGGTGGCCACAACTTTTTTCTGTACAAGACCTTCAATGACCTGTGGAAATTCAATCCAGAGACCTTCTCCTGGAAGATGGTTGACCCCAAAGGGAAAGGCCTGAGTTCATGGATGTGTAGGATGTGCTGTTGCATGGTGGGAGATCGTATCATGCTCTTTGGAGGATACAGATACACACCCATTCCAGGGGATGTTGAAGATCTTGAAGACGATGGTGAAGAAGACACAAAGGTATCGGATTTGTACATCTTAGACTTAAATCCTAGTCTGAAAACGTTATGCAAGCTGGCCGTTATTCAGTGTGGTCTGGAGAAGTTGGGACTCCCACACGACATCAGGTGGGAACTGGCAGCCATGACAGCAAACGAAATACATAAACAAGGTACCGTCTAATAACAGCATGGTTCCCATGTGGATCAAGAACTTCATGTGGCCAGTCTGTTACATGATTAACCTATGAAGTGTCTATGACGTGTGACTCCATATTGGGGCAAGGTATGAGCCCGCCATTTGTAGATCTCTTAAGAATAGAAACTTCTACACCCAGATGATCTCTATCAAGAATGAATGTAGGAAGAAAGATGCTTTGGGCAAAGGACTGACACTTATGGAAGAGGACTTGAGGAAACCACAGTCATATGTTGTAAACACCAGGAGGAAGGGTGTGTGCCCGGAGCTAATCTAGCAAACTGCTGAACAGATCAGGGTCAAACCTTGTGTGCACACTGCCAGTACGCCACAGAATTACCGCCACTAATTATTTTTCACTTGTACATTTTGAACGATTTTACACATTTTATGATGGAAGTCAATGGGGTTCTGATCAGGCTGAAACCGTGCCAAATTTTGGAGTCATACACCATAGATACATTAGATCACAGGCTGGCCACTTTAGGTCCGAGATCCACATTGGAGCCACGCCATTCCCATGTGTATCCTGAGATCCACAAGATTCGATTGTTATTTTGATACACAGAGATGTGTGACATACAAACCCTGTTTGTATCGTACACTTCATTTGTAAAGGTCCATTTGGTTCCATCTGTACACTCTCAGAGTTAAATGAACACTCAGGATTTTACAGTGAAACATCAACGCTGAACAGTAGGCTATATTTTTAATGAGTGGTGGAGTAATATTTATAGCGATGAGGAATTTTTCATTTGGGCACGGCTAGGTGTGCTTTATCATGACCGGAGAGCCTATTTCGAGACACCTGTTTTCCTTAGCAGACCGAAATAAAATGAAAATAAGAGACAGATCAATGGATAGTGTTCATAAAAGGAGGATACATTTAACATACCCATGCAAGAAACTGTACGAACTGGTTGTGGGAGAGGAAAATGACTGCAAAGGTGGAGACCTTTGTTTTTTATGTTTTTGTTTTATTTGCTGCTCCGTCATGCTTGAGATAATAATAAAGAGCAGTAGATATGAGACTATAATTTCCACTTACTTTCAAAATACTTTTGTTATTTCCAAGAAAATACTTCACAAGATCTTGAACTCATGACAACCCTTCCTCTCATCACAGTTTGTACACGGCACAGCGCGTGACTGTTGCACAAAAATGTTGCTCTGTAGATCACATACTAGTTATCTCCGCTATAGGCCGAAGGCATGGTGTCTGATTGTGCTGCTGCTGCTGTAAAACCGAAAAGCAGGTGATTATTTTTGTGAATACCGTTTTCGCTTCTCCATGTGTTCTTTAAATCTTTATTTAGTTTGTATTCGACATTTAAACAAGATTTTTTCATTAATTATAGATTACCTCCCACTGAGCAACCACCCTTGTAGCCTATGAGGCAGAACCTTCCTACAGCAGTACAGTAACCCAGGTGCACGCATGAACTGTCTGACCTCAGATCTCAGATGAGGTCCTGGACAACCAAGCGAAAATGGCCCAAACGCATTCATAGATAACCTATAAAAAGATATGCATTGAGACCTATTTTTTTTACGTGATGCATTTCTTTCTTGAGGTTAATTGTAAGCTATAAATAATCACACTGGAAAAGTATAAATAATTTGAAAGCCATTTTATTTACACAAACAAGCAATTCGGCACTTGGGTGGCGCAGGGGTAATGTTTTTTCCCAATCCTCTGTGGTGCCTCCGGCTTGGCTGGGCGTCCATGCAAACATAATTGGCCATGTTCGTGGGAGGGAAGCCTGACGGGGATGGTGTATTTGCATAGTTATTTGAGGGAGGAGCAAGGGCATAGTAAGTGGCTTGTGGCTTGTGCGCTACATTTAGCGTTAATTGCAATTTAGCCTAGAGTGCACCCCTATCATATCAGTTATGTATCATACATGCAGTTTTTTATGGACCGTTTTCCCCAGAAGTAAGCTAGTAATTGTGAAGAAAAATCATAATCATAGGGCTCATTAAATAAAACCAGATAATTCGATATGCATTAAACATGTTGAACTGGGAAAGAACTGTATATAAAAAAGTGAAAATGACAAGATAATTTCTATTACAATAATAATATGCATCATAGTGATGTGCAGAATGCCTTAATGGTGTCAAATATTACCACCACCCTGCTCCTTTAAAAGGATCGAGATGGATTTGGAATTGTCTGTTAACTTAATTGTCAAACAAAAGCATATGTGTGAGCTATGTACTGTGTGTGTGTGTGTGTGTGTGTGTGTGTGTGTGTGTGTGTGTGTGTGTGTGTGTGTGTGTGTGTGTGTGTGTGTGTGTGTGTGTGTGTGTGTGTGTGTGTGTGTGTGTGTGTGTGTGCGCTTCATAGAGTCTTCAACCTTTCAAATCCCTGTGCGGCTTCCACCCAGTGTGGAGGCCAGCTGGTTTTAATACTGTGTCGGCCTTTCAACAGGCTGTAGTACTTGGCCAGTTTGGGGAAGCGCTCAACAGACAGCCTGCAGTACATAGAAGAGAGAATGGGATTTACAGTATCATTGATAGGCTTTGATCATATACAGTATATCGTCACTATCAGGCGGAATCCTGGTATGTCCAAAACTGTTACTTTTAAGGAAATGGAAAAAGAACCTGTGTCCCAATGGATACAATGTAGTTATTATTTAGTCTCAAGCTCTTGTTAATGCATTTCATTGGTTAAATATATAAGACCCACAGACAGACTTAACCTCATTCCTTTTTTTTAAGTGAGTCATGTTGTGATGACCACACACCGCCCACTTCACACTGGGTGTGATTTTTTTAATACTTTTAGAGCATAACCGTGGTCATAATGGAGATAAAAAATGAACAATTAGATGCCATAAAACAAAATCCATTTGTGTGTTTTCATGTCAAACGTCCCTAAATCAGAAAATAGCAGATCGGCTACAATAACAGAAAACAGAAAATACACTAATATAGGGCCCTGAGGGACTCCATGGAGTCCCTCAGGGCCCTGTGGAGAAAAACAAGAATCTCACATACCCAAAGCGGAAGGCAAAGGCAATGCTGGGAAAGACAATGACATCAGCCAATGAGAATGGTCCTGCCAAGTATGAACCTGGTGCCACCTTAACAGAGAGAGTGGAAATGTGAACACTGTGTGTGTGTGTGTGTGTGTGTGTGTGTGTGTGTGTGTGTGTGTGTGTGTGTGTGTGTGTGTGTGTGTGTGTGTGTGCGTGCGTGCGTGCGTGCGTGCGTGCGCGCGGGTGCGTGCGTGCGTGCGCGTGCGTGTTTGTTTGTTTGTGTGTGTGTGTACCTTTTCCAGGTAGCCCTCCCAGAGCTTCAGCTCGGTGACCAGTGCTTCTGTGTTTCTCTGTAAAGCTGAGTCATGTCTCTCTTCCTCAGGGACAAGCAACTCGTAGTAGATGACAGCATCTAGCAAACAGCATCATTTAGCATTACACTGACTGCATACACACAGCTGTGGTGGACATAGTACTCAGATTCTTTACTTACTGTATATGTAACAACACCACAATTGAGGCCAAATAAAGGCCTGTATTAAAACATTTACTTAGGTAAAAGTACAAAAGTAATGGCATCAAATTACACTTAAAGTACCAAAGTAAAAGAAATTTCAAAAGTACCAAAGTAAAGGAAATATTTTGAGAATAGCCGATTTACAATCTCATGAGCTTGTAGACAGTAATAATCTAAAAGTCATTTTTAACAGAAATGTTAAAATGATTGTAGTAGAGTAAAAAGTAAAATATGTGCCTCCGAGATGTAGTGGTATGGAAAAATTGAAATTGTAATTGAGTACAGTACTTGAGAGTAAATGTTACTTTCCAACTCTGATACACAGATTATTGGCATGTGTATTACAGTATGTCTGTGTGCATGCAGTATGTTCAAATATCGTGTGTATTTCTGTGTCTGTGTTGATGAGTGCATGTGCATTTGTGTGAGTGTATGCACGCCTTACTAAGCTTATCATGAAGTGTGAGGCCCTCACACATGCGTTGGTAAATCAGCGCTTGTTCTGCTGGGCCTTCAGGGATCAAACGGGTCCCCTGAGACTTAAACTGACTCTATACACACACACACACACACACACACACACACACACACACACACACACACACACACACACACACACACACACACACACACACACAGACAGAAAAAGCAGTAAGATGGACAAAATTGTAGGAAATCTATATTTTCTTACGACCCATAAAAATGATTCCCGACCCATAGTTTGGTAAACGCTGTCCTAAATGATGTGTAGCTTGTGAGTGGGTTGTGCACGTCACTCAGTGGGTTCTGTAACTGTGACAAGTCACTATAGCATAGCAGTTGACCTTAATTTGGCGTTCTAGTTAAACTTGCCATTCTGCTTGCTCATTCCACTCTTGCTGTCACATACCACCGCCACTGGTGAAAATTGTTTATTTATTAGATCAACCAGGCAGGTAGTAATACAGTATATAGCAGAGCCTGAATAATACATAAAACTGTATTTATCATAGCAAGTATTGTTCCTTGTGTTCCTTGAGTTTGACAATTATTTCTCAGACACATACAATGATTATAAGAAACATAGCCAATAGGCATCAGAAACTCACAACTAATCTAGCTGTTACTGTAGTTATCAGTTATGTCACTCAGTTCTCCTTACCTCCAGGTATAAACATGCTCCACAAGATTCATTCAGTACATTGTCTCCATGTCTGAAGACTGGGAGCTGGAACAGTGAAATAGATGATATTAACATTTTTAGACTGAGGCTTCATTTTTAAGCCATTTTTTTTCAGGGACAAAACAAAAATAGCCAATCTACAAGCTTGGCTTGTAGATAGATGAATTGTCATTAACATCGAAAAATTATGCTAAACAGTAGTAGTACAGTCTACTCTACAGGTTTAAGGACCTACAGGACTTGATACACCTTGTCTTTATAGACTATGGTCCACAATGGTGGATATATCCAATAATCCACCAGTCTACTTCACTAGCCAATAAGAGTTTAACAATAGACTGCACTCGAATAAAGTAGGATAGTTGGATTTTTTTTCTCCCTCAAAATGACTACTTGATTTCCTGCCACAGTGACTCGATGAGTAGAAAAACCTCCCAGCAGAGAACAGTGCTGCTGATAATTTCCCACCCTGGTTACACATTGACCGCAGTGCTTTGTGGTGTTCCACATGCTAAACCTACCTGTCCTCTTGGGTTGATATCCAAGACTTCCTGAGACTTATGCTGTCCTTTGTCAAAGGACAGAAGCCTGTGTTTGTATCCTTGAAGCTTCTTCTCTTCCAGAGTGATCATCACGCGCCAGCATGGAGGGGAACCTGCCCCCCACAGCAGATCCATTGACTTGGCCATAGTTTAGAATGAGGTTCAGATTTATGCACCAAAGGCAAAGGAAGAGGCTTAGTGATAACCGAAAGTGAGCAGAAGTGTCACAGGTTTATGACCCCCAGCGTTGCCAGATTTTGCAAGAGAAACAAGCAGCCAGGTGGTCTACAAAAACAACCCCAAAAGAGGCAACAAGGCCGCATTATCATGACCCACACAGGTAAGGTCCCCAGCAAAAGTACAAGCTCACAATGCGTTGTGTGATGATCTTTCGCCGCAGGCTGAAAACCCACCTCTTCAGGAAACACTACCCTTCCTCTTTGCCTGGCCTACTTGTTGTTAACTAGTTGTAGGAACTATTGTTGTATTGTTGTATTGGATCTATTAGCTCGTGCTCATTTGATTTGGCTATTTTATCTCATGTGTTTATGAAAGTAGATAGCTGATATATTGCACTTTTACCTTAGCGCTAGGTATACTCTTGGTTGCTTGTTTTTACAGGAAATGCACTTAAGACCTCTGGTGATTAGTAGTTTCGTTCCCTACCTATGTTGAATGCACTTATTGTAAGTCGCTTTGGATAAAAGCGTCTGCTAAATGACTGTAATGTAATGTAATGTAAATGTAATGATGATGATGATGATGAGATCTGCTATTTTCAAAAGAAAGAAAGAAGAAATATTTGGAATATTTTACAGTTGTTTAACTACACAAATCTTGTATAGGGGTCCCTGGCACCAAATAGTTTCAGATGGGGGTCCGTGGACAAATACATATTAATTTGGGGTTCTTAGACATGAAACAAACACTAGTTTAAACATTAGGAAACAAGCCCAAATATGCAACTACACTTTAGAAACAAGCCCAAATAAGCAACTACACTTTAGAAACAAGCCCAAATAAGCAACTACACTTTAGAAACAAGCCCAAAAAACTCAACCCACCACTACCAATATTTACAAGCGATTTGACAGAAAAACAAGCCCAAAGTCGCTTATAATAAGCGGCCTTGGCAACACTGGTGACCCCCCCCCCCCATCCAAAGGTTGATTACTATCGCCACACCCAGGTGTTCAAACATACTGTACAGGTGTCATTGGTTTGTTGACCGGATGGGAACTGGAAGGGAAATATATTTTTTTCCAAGTTGTTATAGAACATACGTTATACATGACACAGTGAAGATTAACACAAACAGCATTTTACTCATTATTATTATTATTCAATCCACTTATTGAACTTTGAGCCCTTCAAGAGCTGAAAGTGAAAGCAGGGAGGGGAGCTGCTGGGGTGTCTAGGTTAGGCATGATGAGCTAATCTCTCAAGAACAGATTAAAGTGAAAAACAGCAGAGGGCGTTGTTTTTCCTTTTTATTTGACGCTGGGTTCCCAGATTGGGCATGAGCCAACACAGAAACAAAGTAATACTCTGGCACCCTCTTCTGTACAGTGTAACTACGACAGTACACATCAGGGGACATTAGTGGTAAATTCTGAAACTTTTCTGTGGTTGGGGAAATAACCTCTATTAAGCTTCATGCCTATATGATGTCACCAATCATCAGTTACCAAAATACACACTAAATTCACCAAAAATATTAATTTGCATTAACACCCTCAAAATGGCTTTTTTTCTATCTAGTCACCCCATGGAGACTTGAATTCATGGATATTTTTTGGTTTTCGTCCCATTCCTAAAACAAAAAAATATTCATAAATTCAAGTCTTCATGGGGTGACTAGATAGAAAAAAGGGATTTTTTTGGGTGAACTATCCCTTTAAATACATTTTCACAGCTTGATAAGCTGGGACCCTGTGTCACTCAAACTTTTTTTGTGAATTCACACACACACGCACGCACACACACACACACACGCGCGTCACACACACACGCGCGTCACACACTCTTATGATGGCTATATACATGACAGAGGATGTGCACAACCTCCTCTTAAGTAAGTTTTGTTGTATTTGTTTTATTTCAGAATGTGAATACACCGCAGTAGTGGTGTTTGTGTTCAGTTCAACAAGAGAATACCTAAAGAAGTGAACATTCTCAAATGAAGCTGAGCTGCGTGTAGACTGTTGAGGTGGAACCAACTGGAAATAAAGTCTGTTGTACATGATATCCAGAGCTTTCCACAACGCGCGTAACACGTTCGAGTTCCTATGACATGAAGCATGACCAGAGCCAGAAGCAAATCAAAACCCTGGGGCCTTTCCAACTTCAACAGTGTTGCTCCCTTCCCCTGGACAAGCAGCAACATGATGAGCAAATTGTTGCTATCGGGCAGAAACCTCCTATCTCCATATTTTATCTTGAGCATTTTTTTTGTAAATTAACGGCCTATACTACAGCGTCACACAAAAGCATCAAAAGTAGCAGATCTGCAAGCTCAAAGCACGGCGTGGAGCGACGTGTTTTGGGCTTGCAGATCTGCTACTTTTACTATTTCTGAATTTGAATCCTGAAAAGCAACTGTTTTGTACAAATGAGGTTTCCACCCGACAGAAACGAAATGCATAATTATTTGTGACCATGCGTTCCTTCTGCTGTGTTTGTCTTTAAACTTTTAAATTATAATTCACAAAATATCCTCTCTTTTTTTTTACTCTTTCTTCTCATACTATTATACACAATTCTACAGAAATTACAAAAATAATACAAAACGTGGAACACACTAATCATGCACACTACAGTACTTCGCAGCTGGAGAGGGCATTTACACATTTTGTACAGAATTCTCTGCATTTCCAACAAAATAAGTTTTTTTTTTTTTTTACAATTTCAACTTCTTTCCATGCCTGTTTTTTTGTTTAATTTTTACAACTTATTAACAGTTCCTCTGAGATAAAAGTGTAGAATTCCTTTTTTGTGCACATTTCATCAGTCATTCATGTCGATATGAGCAACTATTATCCTTCAGAACCAATAAGGTGCGAGACATTATTTGTTATAGTAACAAAGTGAGTATCTGAGTTCTGCAATAAATTAGACAATTAAAACACTAAAACATTTGACCAAGATAATAAAAAAGCAAAAGTAAAACATTTATCCAGCACTCATATTAATTTGTTATAACTAGCTACATAATTGAATAATAACATTTCTCTGAGAAAGACAGTGGGGGAGAGAGAGAGAGAAAGTGATAAAGAGAGATGGCAAAAATATACTGGGCTGTCCCCTTTAAAATGAAAGGCACAAGTCATACTGAAAGCCTTTCACATTCCTAAAAATTGTACCTACACATGGATATTACACACTATAGTGGCGCCAGCGACAGAAGCAGACAGTTGTGTTTTGCACATCAACTGGTTTCTCAGAAAAGTGTCATTATTCCTGTAGATTTCTACTGGGATTGTCTGAAAATGGACGAGAAGTGAACAATGCACCCAACAGAATCCCAACGTGAATAAACCCCAATTCAGAATACATCCAGAGTTCACAGCTTCAATAAAAGAAAAGTAATAATGTCGGCACTACAGAAGCCCACAAGCATACATCCCTTTGTGCCTCAAATGCAAAATATATATTTAAATGAACATGACAGAAATGTTTCCCATCATCTTGAGGCAGTGTGATAGAAATTAACCACTTTTAAATGTTTCTACATTTTCAACAAATCTTGCATTGCCATTTCCTTTACCCCGAAAACCTTAGGAAAGTTCTCCCATATGGTCTTGGGAAACCAGACTATTGCTAATTTGTTTATTGTGCCAGGTAGTTAAATGCAATCACCTGATGTCCCAAGCCTAAATGAGTCTCCAATTAGACAGCTAGAGTAAAAAACGACAACAGCAGTCTGAGTCCTGGGGACTGGAGTTGAGAACCACTGTTTTAACCCTTTAAACCCTATATACTTCTCATCAAAACTATTCATATAGTTGATGCCTCATTCACACAGGCTGATGCCTTTATTTGCGGTGAAAAATCACCCTCGTTCTGAATACAAATTGTGCCACGTTATCGCGCGTAATATTCACGTTCTGTGTGGATGTACTCTTGACACAACAGTAACAGTGACTATTATGTTGACGCATTAACATTGACTTTCTCTGTCTTCTTCCCCTCATCCCTAACACCACATGTCCATTTTCCTTCCTGCGTTTGCACCCAAAAGCAAAAACAAAAATACACTATGGAAACGGAAGCTCACACACAGCAAGCAAACACGTGATTTGTTGCCACTCGCGTTATTTACAAGGCTTCCGATTGGCTGAGCGGTATTCTGAAGGTGTGGCGAAGGCAGTCTCACCGACAGACACATCAAATGAGGGTTGAGGAGTGGGGTTCCGTGGTGATGTGGGACGGTGGTTGATATCACAGTTGCATGTCTGGAGAGTCAGATAGTCCCAAAGCCAGAGCCTCCTCTGGTGTCAGTCCACTCTTCAGAGTCCGTCTCACTGTAACAGAAGGTAAAAGGGTTGAATACTTAAAAACACGTCTATTTACCACACATTGACATTCAGGTCAAACATTCATATCCAATATTCCCAAACCGAATCCTTATTGTGTTACAGATGCACACAACAAAAAAAACTGTCAAAGTTGAACCAGGTCCCAGAGGCCATCTTCCACATGTCTTGAAACCTTTCTGGTCATCCTTTGTTTACACTATTTTTAAGGTTGTAATATTATGCCTTTGCCTACGATTGAATGTTTTGGTACATTCTCAGATCCAGATGGTTCCAAACTCCCTCTCCCTGCTCACTTACACTACAGAAGGTCATTGCCATCTCCTCTTTATTAGCTAGACAATTCTCCTTAAATGGATGGATGTAAACCCTCCATCACACAACCAATGGATCAAAGATATGATGCAGAACATCAAGCTATCTGATGCATACGAGATTTGACGAAACCTGGGACCCATTAATAAACTATGTGAATAGTTTGCCTAGCTTGGAACTATGAAGTAACCCCTCTAGAACCTCTAAAGGTGGTCTGTCCTATATGCTTGAACACACAACTCTATGATGCACGTGAATTTATCTTATTTAGTTTTATTTCTATTATCACAAGCCGAAAATTAGCTTGCCTGGCATTGCCAGGGTTACTGCGCTGACAACACGTTGCAAGAGTTTCTTGCTTTTGTGAGTTTAGCCCCAGACAGTCAGACAGACAGACAGACAGACAGAAAGAAGGAAACGAGAACAGGACGTACGTGATTTGCGGTTGGCCCGTGACCTCCTCCTCTCCCGTGGTTGTGACGGGCCCTGAGTGGCTGACCTCACGATGCGCTCCATGATGTCATCTGCATCATCGTCACCGTTCAGCGTTTCCTCTGCAGGTGGCTTGGACGCTGGCATGGTTGCCATTGGCATACTGCGACCTGAGTGGACATTTGTGAGAATAAGTTAGATTACTGTAGAGATGTAAGCGTTCCGCTAGTCTTGTGTTCCCAGATGATTTTCTAATTGTAGAACAGTGGTGAGAATGGCCACAAAGTAACCTACACCTACTGCTTTGAAAGCCAATAATATCCCCACCCCAATATGAAGGCCCACCCAAAAGTCTTTGCATTGGTTCTGCAATGCAGTTATTTTTTTTAAATCTGTGTATAGTTTTACCAAATGCAATGAATTTCGATATCACAAGATTACTGTTCTACAGACAAGGAAGCACATTCAACTCTGATAAAAGTAACACAGAAGTCCTCACCTCCTCCCCGCCCTGGACGTGACCTGAGCCGCGTGCGTAGCCCCGGCACCAACGTGCTCTCTCTGTCGCTGCTGCTCAGGCTGGTCTTCAGCACGGCCTTCAGGGTCTCATGCTCTGCAACGTCCTCTTCGTGGCCCAAACCCGGCTGGGACTGCTCAACCTCCCCATGGCCACTGGGGGCACTGTTACAGCTGTTGCTGCCCGAGCCATACCGACCGGCCTGATAGACAGATAAAATAATAATTTATAATAACAGTAATTTTCCTCAGGGGATAATTCATGGATAATTTGTGTATATAATATAACAAAAAAGGTGCATACATGCTATGTCGTACATTACTGAAGTCTACTGGGTATTTATGAACAGTCATTGAACAGTATTATTTTGACCAATCTGGTGGTGTGTATTTGCTCTACTCTTCTATTGAGAAATGTAGACCCTGTGGTAGGATATCACCATTACTGGTTGACAAGTGAACTGCCTGAAGGTCAATGAAGGTCAACATCTCCCTTGAACAAGTAGACATGCTCTGTTGACTCAGTGGTAAAAATGTCAACACTTGCGTGGGGAACCAGGGTTCAAATCCCCGATAGAACAGTAAAGTGTGGCACAGAGTGCAGCTTTAAATACATTGGCCATGTTCACACACAATGTGGTCAATGTCATGTACGAGAACTTTAGAGTCAAAGAACGGTGAGAATTAGTTAATTGTGACACAGCAAATGCTTTACGTGCGTCCATGATCTGTGCAAAAATCGGAATTAATTATAAACGGTTAAAAAGGTGGGAAAATGGTCTGCTCCTGGTTAGAGGTTTCATGCACACATGCACACATGGTGATACCTCACGTGATACCTCACGCTCCTCTTCATCATCAGACTACATGGGGACAGAGAGAGCCCAGAGTAAAAAGAAAATATGAATGAAAGAAAATGAATGGAAATGAATGGAAATAAGAAATAAGCGACAGAGAGAGATGAAAAAGCGGGATTGACTAAAATAATAATTGAATAAAGATAACATAGGAATAAGTGAATTCCTGTGTGTGCGTGCATGCGTGAGCATCTGAGAGCATGTGCACCATGTAACAGGTGTCTGACACTCACAGGCGCGTTGACATCTATGATCATCTTGCCGCGGGTCTTGTTGCGTTCTCGGTGGTCGGCTCTCTTCTGTTTCTGCTGCAGGACGCGGTCGCGCGTGGTTCGGTACTCCAGAGCAAACTCACTCAGGATCTTACTGAACCTGTGGACGCTGATGTCTCTGACGCTGTAGGACGGATGTCCCAGGTACAACAGGAACGCATGGAACCTGGAGAATGTAAACCACAACCATAACATGAGAACAACACAAAGGCTTAGAATTCTTGTTCTCTGGTTGTTGTAATGTGACAATACTGTATGTGCCTGTCCACAGAGAATTCTGATTGCGATGTATGCGTGTTGAATGTAATTAATTCTTTTAACTTTCACTTTCTCACATTTCTTTTTTGTTGTTTTGTTCATTTTGTTTTTGTCAAGCACTTTTTACAGCTGTCTCATCCTCAATCATTTATTATTATTACTATTATCACTATTATTATTATTATTAGTAGTACTAGTAGTAGAATAATTATGTTGCCGTGGAATACAGTAACTGTAGCAGTGACAATAGCAGTAGTAGCAATGGCATTGTCATTACTTACAGTATTATTATAATCCATGCTTGTCAAGGCTTCCTTTAGTTTAGGACAGGGGTGTCAAACTCATTTTGGTGTCCGGGCAAGATTGGTCAAATGGTGACTTGAGGTGGGCAGGAACCAGTTGCGGATCCACATGCGCGCTCACACGCATTCAGTTATACAGCATTGTTTTTCAATCTGTTGTCTTGTCTCAGAAAACAAACAATGCGATTTGTAACAACAATAATAATAATAATAAGGGTAATAATAATAATAATAATAATAATTAC
>NC_139952.1:24108835-24128835 GCF_963454915.1 Gymnoscopelus microlampas
ATGACTCTCTGCTTGTATATTCTACTTAACCACATACTCAGTGTTTATTTGCCTTGTGTGCGGTCATAAAAGCACAGAGAGGGTGGTAAACGGGCTGATATGGCAGTTGACCAATCAGCGACAGACCTTGTTGCTGAAGGAACTCGTCATGTTCAAACATGGACAAAACTTGCTGCGAATGGTTTGGTAAAATGCATGGCTGAGACACAGCAGGTTTATCCACGAGCAACACAAACTTGAGCGGAAAACAGCGACCTTCGACAGTTCACAGAATGGCTGCGTACCAACAACGGTGAGGCAACGAGCAACTCATGTTAGTATGCGAAAAAATACTATTAACTTCTTGTCTTGGTGAGTAAATAAGGTCATGTGATAAACAATGATGTGACAAACAACGCCTGGGTAATAATCTTCTTTTATAATGTTTCATTCAGTTAGTAGTACATTCTGCAATGATACGAAGTTCTATTGAAAATACACGCTTGACACTCAAATGTATGTGTGAACTTCTATTGCATGATGAGACTTGTATAAGTACAGTACAAACATCTCTATCAATAAATATCCATCAAACCCTTCAGAAGCAGGCAAATCCAAAGATAAAAACATTGCCTTTGGTGCGAACATACCCGCACCAAACACCTTTCACAATGAATTTATCAAAACTGTGGCCTTTACAGCACAACAGCCCTGCCCCTTTGGGGAGAAACAGCTTATAAAACAGTCCAATGCTCTGAGGTGTTTTGATCCCCTGGTGGTCCTCCAAAACTTGGATCCTGCTTGTTAATTGATAAGTCAAGCTCAACCAATTTCCATCCAAAAAGAACACAGACCACCACCACTCTGCTCTCCCTCCACCAGTGGAGAGAGTGACTGTTTAATTGGTGCACCTCTTACAAGAGCTGCGGTTTTGGAACAGGGGCTTGAGTTCAAAGCGTGAGGGGGCCTGTGTTGAGCACCCTGTCTTTTCACAGCATACTTTTTCTATTAAAGGCCTTATGGGAGTTAGACCCCCAACACTCTCTCTACACATGACCTTACTTAACCTTTTAAACTTTTTAAGTATTGAAATAATGGCTGTGCAATTCATAGGCATTTTTTGGCTGGCAAACAACAGGTGGTTGTAATCAAGCAGAAGCCAAAGTCGGTGGTCAGTGGAAAATGAGTGGAGCACCATAGAGGATACAGTATGAATAAAATAATAGCAATAAGTGCATTTTGGGAATGTCATTCAGTCTCCACAGAAGTGGAATTAACTTGACCTGCAGTTTGCTAGACGATATGGAAAGCTACTGTAATACAGTAAAAACAGCGGATCTACAAGCTCGCAACATGTCTCTCTCTCTCTCTCTCTCTCTCTCTCTCTCTCTCTCTCTCTCTCTCTCGCTCTCTCTCTTTCTCTCTCTCTCTCTCTCTCTCGCTCTCTCTCTCTCTTTTTCTCACCTTGAACTTTGGGTATTCATATGAAATAAATGCTGGCATAGGGGTCTGGCTAGAGATTTGCGAGAACAAAATATCTTTTGTTACATTTGAGCTACTATTCTGGTTACAAAAATCGTGGGAGAAAAATAAATCAAAAATAAAGTAGTTTACCTTAGTGACTGGCATCTCCTTAGACTTGGATTCAAACAGGTTTTCCAGTTTTGCTGTATCAATTTTAACCGACTCCAGTTTAGACCAGAGCGAATCTCCGCTCCGTCTGTAGTCTCGGTACTCTCGGCAGTCTGTTGGACGCACCTGAACACAACGTACAAAGAACGCATAGGATCAGTTAAAGCTGCATGTTTGAAACTTCACATGATTAGGTATGAAGCAACAGATTCTAATACATGTAATAGCTCAGACAAGTGACATTTTATTGAAAAGCAAGTCATAACTGGCTCATGGGAATGGGCTATCCTAGTATACAGTTAAATATATAATGTAAACATTTTCCAAATTACTATTATCATTTTTTTTTAAATCGGTGAAAGAAAAGTGCCATAAATGTATATTATTTTGGTCATTCCAATATGAGAAAACATATCAATTTAATCACCAAAATATATTTAAATTCATAAATTAATAATAACAATAGTAAATAATGCAATAAATCCTTAGTTCTAGGGAAATAATGACATTATGACCGTTATTAATTTGTAGTATCACCTCGCTCCAGAAGAGCCTGATGGTTTTCTTCTTCTTGTTGCTGTAGAGTGGCGGCTCAGGGGGTGGGGCCGAGGAGGCGGGGCAGTTGAAGCTTGGCGGGGGAGGGGGCCTCATCATCCCCAACATGGGCGGGGGTGGAGGGCAGCGGCCCGGCGGGGGAGGCGGGAGGTGGGGCAGAAAGGGTGGCAGGGGCGGGGGCGGCGGGAGGTCTCCGCACCCGCTCATGAGGCCCGTGTCCAGGATGTCCTTGTCGTCCTCCTCCGTCAAGTCGGTGAAGTTGATGTCCCCGATGCGGAGCTCCCGGGGACTGGCCAGGAGCTGGTCCCAGATGGTGTCCGACTCCTTCTTGGGAGGAGGCGGGGGCGGCGGCGGGGGCTTCTCCGCCTCGGCGGGCTCGTGTCCGGGGCCGTCGGGGTCCTGGCGATGCGAGCCCAGGTCCTTGATCAAGTCTCCGAAGCGCTCGGCGAAGGCCCGGATGTTCGAGCGCCGCTCCGAGTTCTCGGCTCTGTTGTCGTTGTCGCCGTCCTGTTGGGCCTCGCCCGGAGGTCCATCGGCCGCCTCTCGGTTGGTCTCTCCGTCCTCCCCCTCTCCTTTCTCTTTCTCCTTTTCCACCCCCTCCTCCTCTTCCTCCTCCTCTTCATTGCTGGGCTTCTTGCTCTGGGAGTAGAGCATGTCCAGCATGAAGAGCTTACTGTTGAGGAGCTTACTGCACTGCTCGCTCACTTCCGCCTCTTTAAGACCTAAAGGCAAGGAAAGGTGACGCAAGGCAAGTTTATTTGTATAGCACATTTCAACAATAAGGCCATTCAAAGTGCTTTACACAAAACATTAAGCATTATTAAGACATTGATATACTGAGCATTAAGAAAAAAGAAACGTAAAAGGAAATCTGAAAAAAAAATAGAACACAAAAAAGTGAAAATAAAACAGAAAAATAAAGGATGAGGCCTAGTGGGAGAGGAGAGGCAGTTGATCTGTCACCGTATGGCATTAGAAGGAACATGACATGTCAAATATGGACAAACCCAGTCGCTGCGGATGGTGAGGTAGAATTGATGACTGACGAAACAGTGGAGTTCTGCTAAAGAACCTAAACACAGAGCGGAAAACGTCTGGCAACCTTCCACGGTTCACAGAATGGCTGCGCACCAACAAAGGTGAGGCCAGCCAGCAGCACCTGCTGTTTTCTCAGTCAACTGCCTCCCCGCACGGTTAGGAAATCGCAGCGGGACTGCCGTTTCCTTTACCAAGTCAGTTGATGTTAATCTAATTATTAAATTCACGCGTTGACCAAATGCTGTTTTCTCATCGTCTTTGTTAATAACTAAGGCCATGGGTGTGTGAAAAGCAAATCCTTGCTTTTTGTCGAATCCAACCTCAGGCAATGATGTGTGCCCAAGTGATAATAAACTATATATCATTATTTATTTCTAGAATTTAATCTGATACATTTCTGCTTAAATTCTTTGCCAATGAAAAGAACACTTTGGCTTAACTAAAAATCAAAAACACACTCGCACTAAAATATTATTATTTTTTGCTTTGTTTAAAACAATAGACAATAGTTTCTCATCTGGCCGGCATTGAACCTTGTAATCATGTGGACGACACAATATCCAGTCAGATCCACTCTGTACTAATGTAACACAATGTAGTGTTCACTACAGCAGTGGTTCCCAGCCTGTTTTCCTTGGAGTAGCCAAGTAAAACAGGCTGCTCCGAAACAGACTGCTTCCCACTTCTTACATCTGACAAAAGCTGTGCCCCCACCCCACGTGTGCACACGCACGCACACACAGACTACATTGTGTTCGTATGATGAATAGCAAAAATAGCCGATCTACAAGCTCACAACTTGTCGCATCACAACACGTTGTGAGCTTGTAGATACGGTATTTCCGCAATATCTAAACGATTTTGACCCATTAAAACCGGGAAGGCATCTGTGTCATTTTAGATTTTAACCACTTTAACCATTATTTTATACTATGGCTATTCAAAAATAGCAGACATACAAGCTCATAGCTTGTAGATCTGCTATTTTTGAGAAATCTTGAAAATGTGTGCAAATCTTTGAATATATATATATATTTTAAAGCGAACATTTTCAACTCAAATCTTTGCTTCTGGGGGTCCCTGGAACATAATATTTTGAGATGGGGGTTGGCGGCCAAATACATATCATTTTGGGGGTCCTGGACATGAAAAGGTTTGAGCGCCACTGATATAGCAACATACGTTTTTTCAGAAAACTGTTAGGATTTAGTAGACATTTGTAGAATCAGCCTCCGGTCTTGATGGGTTAAAATATTTGTCTACCTCTAAACAGACGAGGCCTCATCCCCCCCCGACCCCTCGGACCACAGGTAGGGAAACACTGCATTACAGAATGTGTACATTGCAGGTGAAGAAGAAGCTCTCACCATTGTCACTGCTGCCCCTCTCCTCTCTCTCCAGAGTGCTGCTGGCTGAGGAGATGCTGGAGGCAGAGCAGTTGTCCTTCTCGTTCACCTCTTCATTTTGTCGCTCCTTGTCGCTCAGGATCCCGCTGTCCTCCTCCGCTGCCTCCTCAACTTCCTTCTCTCCAGGAGGCTCCTCCTCCTCGTCCTTTTCACGCTCCTCCTCTTCCTTATTCTCCGCCGACTCGCCGCCGTCCTTCTCTTCTTCTACTTCTACCTCTACTACGTCTTTCTGATCGTCCAGCTCTTCTTCTGCGGTGGCTTCGGGCTCTTTCTCTTCTGTTTCTACGCTGGCACTGGAGTCATCAGCCTCCCCTGCAGACAGCAATGAACACGTAAAGTTTTAGATGCTTTAATAGACGCTTGAATGAAGACATGAGAACCATGAAGGTAAAACCATAGAGGTGACATGTCACTAAGAATCCCCATTCCAGAATGGGGATTCTCTCTGGTAGAATTCTCTCTGGTAGAATTTTGATTATAATAGCTCCAAGATTACGAACAATGCTTAAAGCCAGAGATGTTTTATAGTTAAAAAAGGCAGCCCTTAACTGATTATCACATCACTGATTACATAATGTCACATATAATGCTCGTTATTTCTATCTATGGTGGGCACATTCAAAATACACACGCCGGTGTACACATGCACTCGTGCACACATCAATTGAACTTATAACTGAATTGAACTGTTTTTCATTATCACACAAACAATTCACAAAATTGTGAATTGTTTGTGTGTGCAGTGTGTACAAGAGTTGCTATAATTCACGTCCAAGTACACTGTTAGCTATATCAGTGAACTGTATAGAAATACTGTTTGACACAGTATATGACTGACGTTGGCTTTTTCAAAGAGGCCTCTGTTTGGCCCGCACGTTTGAGCCTGCTATCAACGCACGCTCGCACACACCAACAAAAACACACACCCCATTCACCAACATAAACAATGTGTCAGACACACAAAGGTGGGTTGTCGTTTGCACCAGGATATGAACAGGAAATGAGGAATTAGGTTCCTGTTTACCTCAAAACATACACATGCACACGGTACAGTCCAGGCTGTGATGCAAGGTTAGAACAACATGCGTAGCTCTGAGGCCCTCATACACTACCTCGCTTGAGCTACAGTACCTCCGCTGCGTGCGTATACACATTTTACTAAGACGCAAAACAAGGCTGTGTTCTTACGCAAGATGTTTGGCATTAAGCTTTCAAAAAGGCCTTTCAAAACCCTGTTTGACCCTTTCACCCACATCCTTTCTCACTCCCCCACTCTCCCCAAGTCTCGCTCTCTTTCTCTCTCACTAACTCTCTCTCTCTCTCTCTCTCTCTCTCTCTCTCTCTCTCTCTAACTTTCTCTCTCACACCTGCATATTAGTTGAAATGGCAGGCTACAAGCTGAAACAATTTCAGGTTAAGAGTGATTGCGCTGGGGCGCACTTGTGGGAATTGAAACAAACTTCTGGTTTTAATCCCCCCCAACCCTCAAGGCACTAACTGTCAACCATTCAGTGTATTGTAAATACAGTGAAAGATCTAAACGTTAACACTAACCCAAAGGACCATCCGATGAAACACATGACATGCTATGAAATGTCTTTAGATGTCATTGCTGTCAAAAATTCTAGAATATACTGACCGTTTCAGCCACAGAGGTTTGTTCCCAAGACAAGCACTTTCCACCTGGCCAATTTCAACGCCTATTTTGGATATGTCATTATAAGCAAAACGTGAACAAAATAGTCTTATCTACAAGCTCCTAACACATCGCATTGTAACACATTGGGAGTTTGTAGATCTTCTATTTTTACCGCACGACACAGTACGGTGCGAAAAAGTATTAAATAAGGTTTAAACCAGATGGAAAAATCCATAAGCTTAACCAAATTGTTTATACACGTTGTCACTACAGTACCTTAACCAGCTACATCAGATTTCACACATCTCTGCCTGTGAGCATGCACTAATGTTTAGCACTGTATTCCCATAACTAAGAGCATAACCCTAACTCTAACGTCTCTGTTCTTCAGCTCAATGGCGCCGTGTTGTGTGGTCAGTGTGAGTTGTACTTACCGGTCTCGGAGGGAGTGTAAGGGGTCACGGGGGTCTCTGACTCGAGGTCGGCTTCGCCCTCCTCCTGGGAGGCGAAGGAGGACGGCGTGCTGCTACGCGACGACGACGGCCACGCCTCCGAAGGTTCAAAGGTCAGACTGAGGTCAGGGCGAGTCTTCGGCACGCGGACGCGGTCCCTCTCGTACTCTTCGGCTGCCAGACGATCCACGGTCTTATACCTGGGATGGAGGGTGGGAGGGAGAGATGGAGGATGGAGGGGGCAGGGGAGAACAGGGGGAGGAGGATAAAAGTGGCAGAGAGGCAGAGAGAGGGATTGGAAGATAGAAGAATGGAGAGAGAGAGGACATTGATGAAGCAGCTATGCCGTAAAAACACATGTTTCTCCTGCTTGGAATTGCTGTCCTCTCTTTGCCAAATCGCCACAAAACAGCTCATCAGTTTGCGTGTTGGCCCGTTGAGCTCCAGTGGATTCCTTACCTTCTCTGAGTGGTCACACTTCCTCAGCTCAACTCACTATATCAGTCCATCTCTCTCCTGTCTACCTTGCCCCATAAAAGCTACAAAACGCATTCTATGCAGTCATCACTTGTTTCCTGCACTCTCTCTCTCTCTCTCTCTCTCTCTCCTCTCCTCTCCAGGCAAGCACTGAGCTATATTATAAGCAGTTCACGATATGCAACAAGAGAGAGTTTGACACAGACAGACAGACAGACAGACAGACACAGAGAGAGAACAAGAGAGAGACACATAGACAGAGACCTGAGAGGGAGGACAAAGAGGGAAGAAGGACAAGAGCAGGAGAAATGTAGAGACGCTGCGTTTGGTTTGGCTGCCGAATGACCAAACATGAGAAGTGAATAAAAGTAAACCTGTTCAAGATGTGCCTCCGCTCTCCTCCTCTGCTCTCCTCCCTTCCTCAAGTCTCTCACTTTTTGCCTCCCTCCCTCCCTCACTCCCTCACCTCCCTCTACCAAACGTTGTCTGTGAACCCGTCTCTCTCTCTCTTTCTGCCTCCCTTTATTCTCTCGTCCACTTCCTGTCTCTCTCCCTCCTATATCTCCACTTTCCTCTCTTCTTCCCTTTCTTTGTCTCCCTGTCGCTCTCTCTCTCTCTCTCTTTCTCTCCCTGTAATGTTACCATATCCTCATGAGTGTTTGGTGCTTCTGTTCAGAATTCATCAAACCACTTAAAAAGTCTGAAGAGGAAACAGGATACTAATTGTATTTGTGTGTGTGTGTGTATGTGTGTGTGTGTGTGTGTGTGTGTGTGTGTGTGTGTGTGTGTGTGTGTGTGTGTGTGTGTGTGTGTGTGTGTGTGTGTGTGTGTGTGTGTGTGTGTGTGTGTGTGTGTGTGTGTGTGTGTGTGTGTGTGTGTGTGTGTGTCTGAGAGAGAGAATGGGAGAGAGAGAGAGAGAGAGAAAGAAAGAAAGAAAGAGTGAGAGAGATTGAGAGTCAGGAATAGTGTCTGCATTCTTTACTTCCAACATTGCCTTTCCTAAAATAATGTTTTGGAACAAAATATTATTACCAGGTGCTCGAAGAGCGCCTGAGTCTACAGAGAGGCTGGGACATCGTCATCCGCGACACCTAAGCGACACCTAAGTGACACCTAAGTGACACCTATTTGTCATTGGCTGTCCTGGCTGTCCTTCACTCCTTTAAGCCAATGGCGACACGAATGGGGAGACTAAGCGACACCTATTTGTCATTGGCTGTCCTGGCTGTCCTTCACTCCTTTAAGCCAATGGCGACATGAATGGGGAGGCGGCCCGCCCCCCGCAGTAACCTTGCTCCGCTCCCCTCATTCACACTGCAACAGTTGTTGCAGACAGTGCAAGTTTTACTGCAGCCTCAGGCAGGAGGGTTAGCCTAAATGCTAGCGTGCTTCATTAGACCTAGTTTGGCTATTAAGTTATTATTTGGCCATGTTCACACTGACTTCAATCTTCGCTATTGTTGGGAAAACCCGTGTGGTGTCAAAAAATGTTGCCACCACTTATATAAAAAACATTATTAGCGTTTAGCGTAGCCGATTCAATGTTGCCAGGTTAGGCGAGAGAAACAAGCAATCCGAAAAACACACACACACACACACACACACACACACACACACACACACACACACACACACACACACACACACACACACACACACACACACACACACACACACACACACACACACACACACACACACACACACACACAGCACCTGGTAGAATATGACTTTTGTCATTTCGTTCTTGTTTTAGGAGAGGCAACCATCTCCACCATAGAGAAAAGAAGAAAAAGAAACACTACTCCGAAAAAGATAATCAAAACAGGAAGTGCTTGGGTGATAATAAGGAAACACTTCAACACAATCCCCTCTGCTATTTATGGGGTCTTTCCTATAAACCCCCCCCCCCCCCAGAAACGTAGCAATCTGCGCCATTACAGTACAGCACTGTATATTCACATTGAAACCTCATGCTATTTACTTCCCACCTGCACAAAAGCGGAATGGCGATGGGATATAAATCAAGCTCTCCCTAAATCATGGAATGCTCATGCTTCTCCGCCGTCTGCCCACCTACATTAATGTTCATTTCTGGATTCAGCTGTCTATCAGTGAAGTCTGATTTATAGTTTGGCATACAAAGGTGTTGCGCGGCGATGGCGCACAGTGAAAATAGCAGATCTACAAGCTCAGCGTTGCGAGCATTGATTCATATACAGCAGTGCATAAAATTAAGCATCGGGCTGTCACGTAACTGTTACGAGGCGTCTGCTCCAGGTGCTGTGCGTTGCATCGCTGTATCTTGTCAGACAGACCGCGTCCCTCAGGGAGGTGAGCTATGCGAAACCTCATGTTACTCTGATAACCGTGAAGTGCAAATATGGCCATAAATACATCAGCCCCTCGGTGGGGATGTGTCCCCCATGTGCTCAGCCTGAACCCCCCGTCCCCCCGTCCCCACGTCTGTCTCGCCTCCACCCTCTATTGTTGTCTCCTGCTGTGTCTCTCTTGCGTTACCTTCCTCTCCTGTCTCCTTCGATTTGTTTCTCTCACACTCTCTGTCTCTCCTTTCTCGTTCTCTGGCGTTCTTTCTCTACCCTCGCCTAACCCTTTCTTTCTCTGAGACACTGACTTTCTGCTTCTCTCGCTTTCCTGCTCTTCTACTCTCTCTCTCTCTCTCTCTCTCTCTCACACACTCTCATCCATGCTTTCCCTGTCTCATCCTCTGTCTGTCCCTCTCTTGCCCTTCACTGTCTCATCCTGTCTGTCTGTCTGTCTGTCTGTCTGTCTGTCTGTCTGTCTGTCTGAAGTCTGACTCTATGTCTTGTTGTTCCAGCGTGTCTCTAAAGTGCTGGCTTTAAATGGAGGGTGAAATGGGTCTGAAGCTGGCAGGGTAAGTGACATACTGGAGGTAAACACACAGCAGATCACTTGGCACAGTACACACACTGTCGAGACAGAGACGCAGAGAAGAGAGAGAGAGAGAGAGAGAGAGAGAGAGAGAGAGAGAGAGAGAGAGAGAGAGAGAGAGAGAGAGAGAGAGAGAGAGAGAGAGAGAGAGAATGACAGCCAAAGTGGTGAAGGGCAGGCCGACTAAAGGGGGTGAAAAATTGTGGCTATCGAGGAAGTATGTGATTGCGGTCATGTCATGATAATAACAGTGTCTTTGATTTTTAATGTAGCTGTCATTCCATCTTATCAGTTTATGATGAACATTATGCTCAGTGCTACGGTATGTACGGAGTGTAGCCAATAGCTTCTTTCCTGTGATTCACATCTGCACACAAACACTGATATATTATTCATTTAAATTCCTGTGTGTCCTTGCACTTCCTGTGTACACTTTCACAGGTTTGTGTGTGTGTGTGTGTGTGTGTGTGTGTGTGTGTGTGTGTGTGTGTGTGTGTGTGTGTGTGTGTGTGTGTGTGTGTGTGTGTGTGTGTGTGTGTGTGTGTGTGTGTGTGTGTGAGTGTGTGTGTGTGTGTACATGCACGCGTGCACATTTCCTTTGGGATCAATAAAGTACTTATCTATCTATCTAAACTACTGTAGTATGTGTGCGTACACATGAGCGTGTATATGCACAAGTATGTGTACAGTATTTGCGTACACGTACATCTTGCGTGTGCCTATGTGTGTGTGTGTGTGTGTGTGTGTGTGTGTGTGTGTGTGTGTGTGTGTGTGTGTGTGTGTGTGTGTGTGTGTGTGTGTGTGTGTGTGTGTGTGTGTGTGTGTGTGTGTGTGCGTTTGTGTGTGCGCACGCATTCAGCTGTGTGTGTGTGTGTGTGTAAGTAGCTTGACGAATCCTGTCTGATTTCTCACAGCGTGTAGCCAACACAATCAAGCCCCCTGGCAGAAGGCGTTCGTAAAAATACAGCTTCTTACGAGAATAGAAACAGACAGACGAAGCAAGGAAAATCAGTTCAGCTCCTCAAAGCCTTTGGCAGCTAAGGGCTACATTTTTAACCTGAAAACAATTACACAATTACCAAGCTTCCCAAACCACAGGCTAAAACATTACCCCCTGGGGAAATCATTCTGAGTGCGTGCATGTGTGTGTGTGTGTGTGTGTGTGTGTGTGTGTGTGTGTGTGTGTGTGTGTGTGTGTGTGTGTGTGTGTGTGTGTGTGTGTGAGAGAGAGATATTGTGTTTGTTTAGCATACACATGCATATCTGTGTGTGTGTGTGTATATAGTTATACATATTTGAGTGTGTGTGTGTGTGTGTGTGTGTTGTTTTGATTGTGCGCAAACACACATACATACATACCTCTCCTCTCGTGCAACCCTGGCCTCTTCCATTTTGTCCGCAAAACCTTGGCTGTGACACACAAACAGAGCACTTTGAGAAACATACCTATGTTAGTAAATGCTAATTATCTTCTATATGAACCGAAGTGGTCAATTCTTATACCCTCAGATTTAAATGGACACTGAGGATTTTACTGTGTAGCGGGTACTTTTAACTTAGCGCCTGATAGTGCCTTATTATAGGGTATGTAACATTTTTGGGGTATAGAATATACATTATGCATACAGTATATCATCGCTGTCTGTCGGACAGAAACATCCTATATCCATATTTCAACTATTGATGTTTTTTTGTCAATTAATGCCCTACTTCGTCGTACAAGAGTCTCAAGCAAACGTTTTGAGCTTGTAGATCGTCTATTTTCTCTTTTTCTGAGATGTGTTGTTCCATTTCCTGAAAGGTGACGGTTTTGGACATTCAACACAATCCCCTCTGCTGTTGCTGTTTCCACCCGACAGCAACAATATACTACATACCTAAAACAGGTGCACCTTAAACCACATATCAAACTCACCTATGCTTGTTCCTCTCCTCTCTCTCAATCCGCTGCAGCCTCTCCTCTCTCTCCACACGGCGGCGCTCTCGCTCAGCCGCCAAGGACTCCTGGTGCTGTCTGTAGGAGGAGGACAAGAGACCCCCAAGTGGGGCCCTGGGGAGAGAGGGGGCACAGAGAGACAGGGAGGAGACAGAGAGGGAGTGGGAGAGATGAGGAAAAGAGAGATGGACAGGAAGAGGGTTACCAGAAGCGTCTATTGTCTTTTTTTTTTCAATGTATGTGTGAGCACAGGGGTACAAGTGTGTGTGTGTGTGTGTGTGTGTGTGTGTGTGTGTGTGTGTGTGTGTGTGTGTGTGTGTGTGTGTGTGTGTGTGTGTGTGTGTGTGTGTGTGTGTGAGCGTGCGTGTGCGCGTGTGCGCGTGCGTGCGTGTGTGTGCATGCGTGCCTAAACGAATGGCTGACCTCAAAATACAATTGGGCTTTAGTAGAACACCTTGGTAGTAGCATGCTCTGCCCCTAGCCCCCACCCCTCCTTTTTCTGTAATACCTTTTGCTGCTACTGCTTTTACTGATATGTTGTACAGGGGCTTTTTGTGTTATCCTTTCGGCATAACGTTTGACTGTTTGTACTGTTAACTAACTTGTTAATAAAGTATTCAATCAATGCGTGCGTGTGTGCACAGACACGTGCTCCACCTTCTGCGGTCATTCACCTGGCGTTGGTGGGTGTAGCAGGACTGCTCAGAGCTGAGTAGGAATTGGGACCTCCATTCCTGAGGGAGGGGGTGGGGGGGGGACAGGAGACGGAGGCAGTGAGTGACCCCCTTCTAATGATTGGTGAAAAACGTGACACCATATTGACCAACCAGTGAGTGAAGAAATATGAATGTAACACCTAGTTGCACAACTGGAATGTAGAGACTACCCTTATTAGTTACCACTGTGACATTTCGCTTCCTAGTAGTAGTAGTATCTGGAAAATGTTGGTTTAAAGATGCAATCCATAAGATTTATGTCCTACCCAGGTTTCGAACTCGGGGTCTCCCGCGCGACCACCCACATTTCTACTGCTGAGCTAAAACGGAAACGATCCTGTTTGGGCTGGGGAGATATTAGGCTTTGAGCTTCATGCAATACCTTTTGGCAACCAGTGGTCCAACCCGACCACAGGATCAACATTTCTCAGTGGAAGACTATGGAGACCATCCCACCCTAGTTATATTGGATTAACATACAGATTGGTAAAACATTAATAATAATAATAATAATAAAGTTATGGATTGCAGCTTTAAGCGTGTCTTACTAAATAAGCGTGTCTTACTAAATAAAGTACAGCAATCAATCAATCAAGCTAATAGTATTTACACTTCTCTGAAATGGGTGTCATTAGTGTAAGGGTATAAGTGGAATAATGCTGAAGTGAAATGTTGAGGAGCAGAGCAGTACAAAGCTGCATAAAGCAAAGCCATGAGGTGTATTTGTTTAGAAGCACAGAGCCTTACCAAAAACGGCTCTGTGGGGAACTCACTTCATATGTGAAGAGAGCAGTACGAACTTCCATATTTAGCATAAGATTAGAGCACATTGTTGGCAGCCTTTCCCCCAACAAACATACAGTACATACTGTACATATACACTCACTGAAATGGACTGTGAGAAAAGAGTTAGAAAAGCAAAGGAACGGAAGATGTTTAACAACTTAACAATACCATAAAAATGTTCTAAATTATTAAGAAAATAGCCAATCTACAAGCTCACGTTGTGAGTTTGTAGATCTGCTATTTTTGAAAATATATATATATATATATATATATATATATATATATATATATATATATATATATATATCAATAATCTGCCAATAATGACATGAAAACTGGGATACAGTACCAGGGTTAAAATGGTTAATAAAAAAAAATGAAACTACTGTACAAATGTGAAGAGTTAGATGCTAAATCTGTGAACAGAACTACTTGTGCACTGTGAAAGAAGAGGAGGGAAGTGAGAGCTGGCGGCAAAGAGTGCTTTTCAAATTGTAGAAGCTCATAGGATGCAGCCGCAGAGTTCAGATAAAGAGGTGAGGTGAGTAATCAACGCTGTGACAGATTCAAAGTGGAAATCGGTGAAGACTGAGAGGCGTAAAGAACCATTACAGGATCGGGTGAAAAGGTGCTGAGTGAATAAGGCGAGGTGTCGAAGAAAACGGTTGGTGGGAAGAAGAGGCTCAAGCTGGTGCGAGAGTAAGTGCCAGAAAACAAGAGAGAGGGAAGCGGAAATAGAAGAGAGGAGACAGGGGTCCCTTGTCCCTTGTCACTCCCTGAACCATGGACCCATGGGAGTTTGAGTCCCTCTGACCCATCTGACCTGGGAGATGTAGACTTAGGAATCTCTTCCCTGGGTTTCGGGACCGGAGCCGGGGGCGAAGGCTCCTCGTCCATGTCATAGGAGAAGAGGTGGAAGGGGGAGTGGGGCGTGTAGGGGAGGTGGTCGGGGGAAGGCCTGCCCCGAGACGGGGGGCTGACGACTTCCTTGCTGGCGGGGACGATGACCGATGACTTCTTCCTGGCCAGCAGCGTGGCAAGAATGGAGGGCTGGACCGGCGGGGTGAGGGAGGGGCATGAGGCGGGAGGGGAGGTGGCGGTGGAGAGCGTAGAGTGGGCGGCAGGCAACGGTAGCGTTGGTGGCCTGCTCCTCCTCTTTTCCTCCTCTATCGGGTTCTCCTCTTTCCTGGAAGTGATGGTGATGGACTGTAGGGTTGATCTGTGAATGCTGGACGGTTGTTTTCTAGCCATGCTGGGAACAGAGGGATGGGGGAATGAGAACTGTGACACAGTAAACACCAGTAAACTGGACTGATGAACTATATGACCTTGTCTGGTAGAGCTGATGATAGCAAAGCACATCAACCCATTCAATCCGGGAACGCATGTCTGTCATTTTAGATTTTAGTCATATTTTATATAGCGAGTCACTTCGTGCTGCGCTATGAGCTTGTAGATCTGCTATTTTTTAATAATCGTGAAAGTTTGTGCAAATCTTTTAATATATATATATATATTTAAAGCAAACATTTGTAACTCAAATCTTTGCTTCTGGAGTTCCCTGGAACACAAATATTTTACAATTGTTTGCTTTAAAAACTAGATATTCAAAGATTTTCACCATTTTTCACAATTAAAAAAAAATCAGATCTACAAGCGTGACGTGCTATGAGCTTGTATATCTGCTATTTTTTAAAAGCCAAAGAAATCTAAAATGACAGAGATGAGTTCCCGGTTTGAATGGGTTAATAAATCTACAAAAACATATGGACATAATTAAAAAGATAAATCAACCAGTATGGGTGTGGATAACCCAGGCTGGTTATGCTGTATAATAAAGTACTTTCAGTACGTTATGCATTTCATTTGGCCCTAGAATACCTGGGGGTGGTCTGACTAGAGCCTCTATCAGCCCCCTCCTTCTCATCAGAATCAGACTCTGTCATTGGAGTCTCATCCTCCTCCTCCTCATCCTCCTTCTCCTCTTCCTCACACTCCTCCTCTCTGCGGAGGTGGGGAGGAGGTAATGGAGCGGAAGAAAGGACGGAGGACGAAGTGGGAGACAAATGGACAGATCGATGGAGCGAGAGAAAGTGGGATCGATGGAGAGATGAGACAGGACAGATGAGAACATTGTGCAGGTGGGTCCATGCAGTCACCGTTTCACAAAAAGAGGAGGTAAACAGGGAGGAAGAATGGAAATGGGGGGTAAGAGATGGATATACAGAAAAGACACTATTACATACACACTAAAATGTATGAAATATTATGTCACAAAAACATTGACTACAAAAGCCTTATACATTACTTCCTTGTGCGACAAATAGTGAAAATAGCCTATCTACAAGCTCACAACACATTGAATCGGAAGGCTTGTAGAGCTTGTAGATTGACTATTTTCAATATCTTTGAAAAATCTATCTTTGAAATTTCATACACTCTTCAATGTATGAAACATCCATTAAAGTCACGCAGACATTAACAAGACACAGAGAGGCAGATGGAGACAGAGAGGATAGAGACACACAGAGTAAACAGAGAGATGAAAGGGACACATGGAAGCCAGAAAAGAGTGATAAAAATGTAAAAACAAACAAAAGAGAGAACAACAGAGGGTGGATGTTTCTAATTATATGACAGCCCTCTGGTACAGTAGTTTTACATGCGTGTGGAGAGAGACTGAACACGCTGACAGAGACAGAGGGAGGAGGAAGAACCACGTAGGGAGGAAATGACTCAGGGCATATAACAAGTGATCTGAGATCAGCTCAGGTCCAACGCCGGCGAGACGGGGGACATGTGAGCCGGCTGATTGGAAGTCAGACGCGTTGAGATGTTCCTGCTAGTGAAACCAGATGAGGCTTGTTGCGGCCGCACTGCTGTGCACTGCCAGGTGCTGTTCCACTGGACCGAAGCTCTGTGTGTGTGTGTGTGTGTGTGTGTGTGTGTGTGTGTGTGTGTGTGTGTGTGTGTGTGTGTGTGTGTGTGTGTGTGTGTGTGTGTGTGTGTGTCTGTGTGTCTGTGTGTGTGTGTGTGTGTGTGTGTGTGTGTGTGTGTGTGTGTGTGTGCACATGTGTGTGTGTGTGTGTGTGTGTGTGTGTGTGTGTGTGTGTGTGTGTGTGTGTGTGTGTGTGTGTGTGTGTGTGTGTGTGTGTGTGTGTGTGACGGATGGAACACCCAATAAAAGTGTGCACGCACGCATGTGTGTGTACATAACACATCTGCAAGCGTGCGTGTGCTGTGTGTGTGTGTGTGTGTGTGTGTGTGTGTGTGTGTGTGTGTGTGTGTCTGTGTATGACATACTGTGTGTGGCATGTCCATCTCTGTGTGTGTGTCTGTGCGGGTACTATGCAGTATTAACATAAACATACAGTAAATATGAAGCAGGCTATATTTCCTTTCAACATTCGTTCAATGAGCCGTGTGACCATTGACCGTTGACTCCCTCTTGCACACTTTCATGTTATGTGCAAATACACACACACACACAAATGTGCGCGTGTGCACACACACACACAAATGTGCGCGTGTGCGCACACACACACACACACACCATGCTGTTAACACACAGCGCTGCGTTAGCAGCGGCGCTGACAGTCCCTGCGCTGTACTTACACAGGCCGAGGGCCAGAACCTGCTGCGTTCACACATTTCAAGCTGAGAGGGGGTGACGGGAGACGAGAGGGGGAGACAGGTAAAGAGAGGGGAGCAGGGTTAGAGAGGGGGCAAGGAGAGGCGAGGACGATGAAAGACGAGTAAAAGAGGGAGAGCGCGAGGGAGAGTACCCGAGGCATCCTCCTGGAGCCGCAGGTCTCCGAACTTACCTGCATGCACAGACCGTATCACTGCAACATATAAAAAGTAGGAATAAAAAAATCCCCAAAAAGGTAGCATGTCCAAAAGTTCAAATCAATGGAGGACGAAGTACTCACATTTCCACTTTTTTGTATTGGCACACACCAATAAACGAACGCTTGCGCGTTTCGGCTATGAGCCTTCATCAGAGCATGGGAACGTGTAAGCGTTAGTTTATTGGTGTGTGCCAATAAAAAAAGTCAAAATGTGAGGACTTTGTCCTCCATTGATTTGAAATTTTGGATGTGCTACCTTTTTGGGATTTTTTCAATTCCTAATTTTTATATGTATACTGGATTTTGGGTCTAGCACTCCTCTGTTGATGCGCAACCTCTTTTTCTTGTTTAGTGTCACCGCGACGCTCTCTCAAAATGTGTTAATTGGTTCAACTCGTGTGCACGCTGCCGTTAGCATCACAAATAAAACTCCTCAGCAAACTGAGAAGGCTTGTGCGCCTGCTATTTTGGAGCGTGGTATATTTTCTTTTTTGTGCCTGTGACTTAGTGTTAAAAAAAATAAACACGTGTGTGACACACTTCTGTTAAACCACTGGTTCTCAATGTGCGATCCAGGGACCCCCAGGGATCCTTAAGTGGGCTTCAGGGATCAAGCTAAATTATTGATATTTAAGAACAAATTGGATCCTTATGGGTCTGTAGAGTGCGCAGATTGCGGGTCCATTTGGTTCCATCTATACACTCTCTGAGCAAAATGAACACTGAGGATATTACAGTGTATCAAATTGGGGGTCCATGGACTAATGCATATCAAACTGGGGGTCCTTGTAATTACAAAGGTGTGTTAAAGAGCCATGTGTTTTAATGAATAGGCAGAAGGACAAAGGTCATCAGCTCTGACCTTTTTTCTGAGTGGCATTAAAAACTTACATGGACTGGAGACAACCTGACAGTGCTCTGGGCAGAGTGTCGGGACAGAATCAGTCACTATTATTTACACTCACAGCGCTCTCTTACACTACACATGCATCTGCAACCATGAATGAAATGTTTTTTGCATCCCAAATACCCCACCCCAACCCCTTCTTATGTCCTCTGTCTGTCCCCTCGGTCTCACCTCTCGCTGGGGTCCTCAGCCCTCTGTCCGTTGAAGTTCTGGAAACCAGCGCCTCTCAGCGGAGAGGCGGGGCTGCTGGGGGAAGCATGGCCAGACCTCCCCAAAGAGGCTCTGCGGCTCCGCCTCCTCTCCAGGCCCCGCCTCTTATCTCCGCCCGTGAGGCTGGTTCGCCGGCGGTCCCTGCGGCCCGTCGGCGGAGGTTGGCTGTCGTCATCGCCGTCCTCGTGGCGTAGGGTCGCCTGGGGACGACAAAAGGAGGCCCAGGGTGAGGTGATGAGGAGCGTGTGTGTGTGTGTGTGTGTGTGTGTGTGTGTGTGTCTACAGTACAGAACATACACACAGACCTCGTAGATGTTGAGCTGTTCCACCAGGTCTAGATCGGTGCCCCTCCGTCCCAGGTGCCTCTGGGACACTGACTCAATGCCCTGCTCCTCCAGTCCATCCACCATGTCATAGAACGAATCCTGGTCGGGCAGCGCACCCAAGGTCTGCCAAGAGAATACATAACATAGGTTCACACAGGTCAAGCGGAAAGCGTTTTAAAAGAATCCACCTACAGTACGTGTGGCTGCACTGCAAGTAAAGTAAAAAAGTAGAGATTCCTAGCATACCTTGTTGATGAGTGTCATGGCGTACACCAGCAGCTCTGTGTCCACTCCATCCTTCTCATCCAAGATCTCCATGGAGTTGGACCATGGCTTACCACCTGGAAGTCACCACAGCAGATACGGTATGAATGTATCTTATCCATCCAATTACAGTACATCTCTGTGTCTGTCTGTCTGCCTGTCAATGTGTCAACGTGTGTGTGTGTGTGTGTGTGTGTGTGTGTGTGTGTGTGTGTGTGTGTGTGTGTGTGTGTGTGTGTGTGTGTGTGTGTGTGTGTGTGTGTGTGTGTGTGTGTGTGTGTGTGTGTGTGTGTGTGTGTGCGTGTGTGTGTGAGTGCGTGAGTGCTTGCGTATAGTAAAATATGTACACACACAAAACACATGTACATTTGTACACTCTCAGAGTTAGATTTTACAGCGTGGTGTCCTGTACCTCTCTTGTTGTCCACGATGTTGATGGCATCGATGAGCAGAGGGGCGTTGGACTCTGAGTATTCCACAAACACCAGCAACAGCTTTAGAGCGGTCTTCACCACCAGACGGAACTAGGGGACAACAAACATAGATAATACTGTAAGTATGCAATACATATACTGTACAGTGCGTGTGCGCATGCAAACACACACACACACACACACACACACACACACACACACACACACACACACACACACACACACACACACACACACACACACACACACACTGTACATAAATAACTACAACTAGTAACAGATACACCACCCACTACTCATGTCAGGACACTGTTACTACACTGCTAACAGAACAGTGGAGGGAGTTCAACATTTTAAGTGGTGCATTTAAAGCCAGCTGTGAGAAATTTGACATGGTAATGAGTGTGTGTGTGTGTGTGTGTGTGTGTGTGTGTGTGTGTGTGTGTGTGTGTGTGTGTGTGTGTGTGTGTGTGTGTGTG